>NC_045748.1:26696403-26770582 GCF_008692095.1 Etheostoma spectabile | reverse complement strand
TTTTTCCTATAGTCCCATTGTGGGTCTGCACTTTTGAGGAGGGGGGGAAAGGTGGAGGCTGGGGTGTGTGCCTTGACCAACTGCCATGTTTAAAAGCCATGATGTCTCTCTCTCTCATGGGGGGGGAGGGGGGCACATTCTCTGGGCAGGCAAAGAAGAGAAAGGGATGTAACCTTTCCCCCTATGACCTCATAAGGAGCAATATATTCCAGATCGGCATGGCGTTTTTATGTTTGTTGACTTGTGTGACCATCAGGTCTGGGGACTGAGTCCAGTACTTGGTGGCACCAACCAAATTGCTGTATCGAGTATGGAACACCCCCTCGTCATTCATTCATTCATTCATTCATCAAGGATTGGTGCCCCCCAACAAAACACCCCCACAACGACTTGAGGGGACGTTGTTTGTAAGCGGGAGGACATGTCTCGATGTATACCGTGATCCAGCATTGTGTAGTGAAGGCAAACAAACCCCCGGATCCATTACAGCGTGACAGCGTCCTCACTCTGACATGATGGTGTTCACTGTGATGGAGTCTGCATCTCAGGAGATTTCAGGTCTTTGCAAGTTGTTTTTCATGCTGTTAGGGAAACAAGGGGAACCGCTTGCTGCCTGGAAGGCTTTAAAAAAATACACTTATACCTTTATATGTTTTTGAAAACTGCCTCCAGCAACGCTGTGTGACGGAGGGATCAGGAAGCATTGTTCTAGGACTCATTGAAGTCCCGTCTTGTCCAGTTTAAGACGATGTTCTTAAAGCCATATCGCTTTATTTAGTTAAAATAGACCAACGCTGGGAACCGTTGATGTAAATTTAGCGGTAAAATCTCACAGTATCTCAGTGTTTTACTGTTATTTAGGATCACAGTGTAAGTGGCAATGCATTCTGTGAGTAGAATAATATTACAGAGTTATCTGCAAATGTTACAGATTACGAGCCCTGTTTTAACGATCTAAGGACACGGCGTGAAGCGCCTGGCGCAGGTGCGTTTAGGACCTGTAAGAATCCCCTTTTGGTAGTTTGACGATGGAAAATGGGTCCGTGTGCCGGAGTGGAGGCGTAACATGTTCTTGGCGTAACATGCAATCAACCAATCAGAAAGTCATCTCCCGTAAGACCAGCACGCCCAGAAATGCCCCCCCTTAGAACACACCTCCCTGAAACCCCAGACCAGCGAAGCCCAGATGCACCTGAAACACCTCCCTGTAAGACCAGCACGCCCAGAATGCACCTGAACACACCTCCCTGTAAGAACCAGCACGCCCAGAATGCACCTGAAAACACCTCCCTGTAAGACCAGCACGCCCAGAATGCCCTGAAAACACCTCCCTGTAAGACCAGCACGCCCAGAATGCACCTGAACACACCTCCCTGTAAGACCAGCACGCCCAGAATGCACCTGAACACACCTCCTGGAAGACCAGCACGACCAGAATGCACTGACACTGAACACACCCCCTACACTAACACCAGCATGCCCAGAATGCACCTGAACACACCTCCCTGTAAGAGCAGCCAGCCCAGAATGCACCTGAACACACCTCCCTGTGAGACCAGCACGCCCAGATGCCCCTGAACACACCTCCCTATTTCACCAGCATGCCCAGAATGCACCTGAAACACACCTCCTATAACACCAGCATGCCCATAATGCCCCGAACACAACCTCCCTATAACACCAGCATGCCCAGAATGCACCTGAACACACCTCCCTGTAAACACCAGCACGCCCAGAATGCACCTGAACACACCTCCCTGTAAGACCAGCACGCCCAGAATGCACCTGAACACACCTCCCTGTAAGACCAGTACACCCAGAATGCACCTGAACACACCTCCTTGTAAGACCAGCACGCCCAGAATGCACCTGAACACACTTGTAAGAACAGCACGTAACTCATTAACTTTAGTTTTACAGTTATTTTGGGAATTTATGGTTTATGGTAAATTCTAAAAATAACTAAAACTAAAGTTAACAAGTGAGTGTTACGTAGTGTTAAACGTCAAAAAAAGTGACAACATTGAAGGAGCAAACATTGAAAAAACATCAAAAGTGATAAAAAAAAGGGACAAAAAAAGTAAGAAAAAGTTAAATTGATTGATTTTCAATTTTGACAGGAAGACGACACAAGGGTTAAAGGGAATGGGAGAGGACCTCTGATTGGTTGATTGCATGTTACGCCCAAAACACACCTCTGATTAATGAAGACACTAAGTCCAACCCCTTTAGGACCATGCGCCCGCCACACCGACCGTTCTATCTGCCGTTAAAGCAGTAAAAAGTGGATTTGGACAGACCCTGAACGCACCTGCACTTGAATCGTGAATATAGAGCCCTAAATAGTTTTGGGAGTTGTGTCAGTTCACAGTCCTCCGCGAAAATGCTGCATTTATGAGAATCTTTTGTGCCGGACATCTGGCCGACTGACATCATTTGCTGAATATTTGACAGTTTTGTCTGACTGTTGATCATCACTTGACTATTTCAGATTCCTAAATTTGACAATTAGCGGCAGGGCTACAACCATCGTCTTTGTCGATCGGCGTGTGGGTTATTTCCTGGATGAATGGACGAGTTGTTCGGGCTCTAAAATGTCCGAAAATGAAAAATGTGGATCAGCGTTTCCCAAAAAAAGCCCAAGACGACGACCTCAAATGTCTAAGATATTCAACTCCTCTGTGATTGGTCCCACAGTGGAAGTGATATGGAGTTTTCTGACATTTAATTTTCTTTTTAGACCACACGAATGTCTTCATAAAGAACAGATTATTAGTTTGGTGCAGCTATACCGTTGATATAGTTGATATAGTTGATAGATGGTCCGACATCTACTGCTCGTCTCCCAGCCAGAGAGACAATGAGACGACATGGTGCACAGTTTAGATGTGTCCACAGCCGACATGGAGAGATTAGTTGATCAGAAAATAAAATGGAGGAAAAAAAAAAAAAACCTTGGCTGGAAAGACTTAGGAGATAACATAAAATCGGTATTAAGCGAGACAGACTGATAGCATCGCCATGGATAAAATATTTAGCTGCCTTTCCAAATCAGCCTTTTCCCCTGGTGTGTGTGTGTGTGTGTGTTGTGTGTGGTGTGTGTTCCCCCCCCCCCCCTTCTGAATCCTAACCGGCATGCCTGCTCGCTGTGGAAAACAGGGTCAGGCTGGGGAAGAAGAAGAAGAAAAAAAGAGAAAGCGAGAGCGAGCCCATGATGGGCAGATAAAGGCTTGTCTGTGTCTGAGGGAGAAGAGAGCGAGGAGGATGAGAGGAGGAGGAGGAGGAGGAGGAGGAGGAGGAGGGCAGTGTGATGAAGGGGCCTCTCTGTTGAAGGCCAGAGTTGCGGCTCTATAGATGGCTCCCATGGCGGACAGAAACAAGGCGTTTAGTCTGAGTCGGCCTCTGTAACGCCATAATAGGCTCTTATAATGATGCCGTTATGGACAGGGAGAGGGGGCTACAGAAAGACACAGAATGTCCCTTTAAACCGGGGCCTTGTTGTGAGGAATGCCTATAGTGTGATGGAGACGGATGAGCTGTTGGGTAATTGGTAGGAACGAGAGAAAGCTGGATCTGGGGCAAAGTTTAGGGCCTGAACGTAGAAAACAGAAACAGTGGAGCATGTGACGGATCCAGGTTCAAATCTGAAGTAATCCTGACTTGGTGTGAAGAAACATCTGAAAAGACGTTCTCTCATTCCTAACTCGCTGGGTCTGACGCTCTTTTTGACCCCCAAAAAATGACCCGTTGGTGTCTGTATGGGACCAACCGGGCCGAGCGGTAACTTGCCCACGCTTTGTAATATCGCTGGGCAACATATGGATATTTTTTAAAAACGATCAAAAGGTTTCACTTTTGACCCAGAAAAACAAAAAGTTGCAAGGTCGACGGCAAGACAGCACAAGGGTTAAGGTGGATTTATTTATTAGAAAGAGAAAATGGTGCATGATGTATTTCTGCTTCCAGTAAATGCTGTGTTTTTAGTTTTTGGAGAGTTTCCTGTAGCATAAGTCAGTCAGGACTGAGCCTGAATTTGGATGAGCAATTCAGATTATATTTGCTCTAACTTTGAGACAATATAGTTGATCATTCAGGAGAAAAACATGCATACTTCGTACAGCCCGGATCTCTAAATACCAGCTTAACATCAAACCATTAGTCTGTCTAAATGGATTCAGATAGTTGGCCTAAAATGCTACGTGGTTGCATTAGCTTTGGTATTACATTAATGAATGGCTTGTTTACTGAGCTGTCTGTGGATGTGATTCTATTATGAAAGTGATAAGGTCAGTTGTGTTTTGAAATGTGGACAATAATGTCAAAAAGATGCCATCAGGCTTTAATGGGAAAGCTTTTATCTTCCCACTGTGAAGCCTACATTTGGTTTGGTTTGGTTACTAGATCTGACAAATCACCTCGCAAAGACAAAGAGAAAATCGTGGTTGATCTCTGTCAAAATAAAGCAATTAGTCGATTACTATGAATTCAACCGAAGTCCTGAGACTCTCTGCATCCACATGAGGAAGAATGATGCTTCCTCTTTTCCAGATAATGATGGGTTTGTTCTCTCCGGCTACAGTACAAGATACAGAGTAGAGATATGGAAGTATAAAAACCTTATTAAAATCAAGTCTCTCCTGCTGCTCTGACGTCCCTGTCTTTCATCAGGGCTGTAGTCAAGACCACCTTTGTCGAGTCCAAGACAAGTGCAAGACCAGGACTAGTCGAGTACGAGACAAGACCGAGTCCAAAAGGGTTCGAGTCCGAGTCAAGACCGAGTCCAGGACAGAATAAAGGTCTTATGCTTGACAGTATCAAGACAATCATTTTGGGTTTCACTTTCCCTCCAATATTATTATCAACATAATAAAGACACCTGGACTCGGTCCAGACCAGAAGCCCAAAAGCTAGATCTGGCAAGACCAGGGGCCGAGACCGAGACAAGTTCATTCAACTGGCAGCCTTTGTTGTGTGTGGTGCTAACTTGTTGCTAAGCTAGCAGTGAACCAACTTGGTTAAGTAGGTCCATTTTTACTATGTTGACATTAAGTCTATCGTTAGCATCTTATATGCTAATTGTCGCAAAGTGACGCATGCACAACTCAAATCTGAACTCCTCACATCGGGCAGTGACAGACCCGCTGTCGCTGCTACGTCCCCCGGATCGTTGGTCTGATTGGTTGAAGGACTATCCTATGGCACCCAGTGGCATTTGAGCAGCGTCCGTTGATGACGCCCCTTTGGAAACGGGCCGTGAATGAAGCCCAGACCCGCTCTCAGTTACGAGGCTCTGGTGTCAACCAGACTAGGAAGGTCTGGCAATTGCGAGACCATCGCTGGCCAGATGGGAGACGTGGTCAAAATCCTTAGTGTTGAACCCTGGAGTTGAACCTGGTCGTGCTGACGGTTCTTACGCTCTGTGTTTTGATGTGTTTTAGCTGCTCTGTGCACATCGTCCGTCACATTTAAACGTGTGTGACAGCCTCGCGTGCCAGTCCTCCTGATCCCTCTGATGGATTTAACAGGCTTAAAACAAGTGTCATGTAATTTGAAACTCCATTGCTCCCCGCAGGGAAATCCTCTTTTCACTTGACCCTCTACCCTCAGAGGTCAGAGGTGGAGGTGGAGGTGGAGGTTAGCTGCAGAGCGAGCGGGACTGCGACCTGCGGGTGTAATGCCTTGCTGAAGAACACGTCGGTAGGGTTAGGGTGGTGGAGGCGTCTGATGGCTAAATGACAGCTTCTGTTACAGTGAGCCGTCACATTTATGGGGATTTAGCAGATATTGATGTGGATCAATGTGCCTTTTGATTTGTAGTTTAGCGTGTCAACATGCTAACATTTGCTATTAGCTTAAACAACACAAAGTAGGGGAGAGCCGGGACAATTGAAACGTGGGACGGATGAAAAATTCCAGTTTTCTCCGAGTGTAATGATGAGAGACAGACTTCCTTAGGTCTGAACATAGAGCATGTTACCTTCCTCCTATCAGCCAAATATCTCCCTGTTATTTCCTTTTATCACGGAGTTACAGCCAATAAATGAGTTTTGATGGTCAAAAGTCAAAAACAGCTGTTTCAACCATCCCTGACCTGGCTGTAACTCCATGGATTATAAGTAAATGAACAAATATCTGTGTTTATACAATTATTTAGGGTAGGTGAGACATGGAAAAGCAGTTTTAGAAAGATGAAAATATATTTGGGTCCACCAGGTATGGGGGGTTGAGTTTTCCCATGTCATACTATGGAGACTGATGTCCAGTGGTCTAACCCATGTAAAAACCTGGTGAAACGACATTTTCTACAATAGAAACATGATATAAACGGAAAAACCTACTGTTCTAGCTATAAAAATGGCAGAATCATCCACAGTGCAGATGATATTCCAATAACCGCTTCATACGCGCTTCAGGATGACGGCAATTAGTTACTAAGAGACATTCAGAAAGACGCATAGTCCTGCAACAACCTATCTATAATAACACCTTTTGGAAGTATACCATCCATGATATACAGTAAAATATTAAAGTTGTGGGAAGTTTATATGGTTTATACTGTATGTTTCATTCGTCCCGTCCAGGAGGGACAGATGAGACATTACGCACGTCCCACTTTTGCTGCAATAACTCCTGAACGGTTTTGTCCAAAGCTGAAAATGCAGCTGTATCAGACAGATGACACGTGTAGGTTGCTACTGACAAAATATCAGCTTTCAGTGTGATACGACCGCTTTGTAAATCACGATTACTTAAAAAGTGTTTCAACTGTCCCGGCTCTCCCCTACAGCAGAGGCTGATGGGAATGTCTGTAGTTCTGCAGGTATTTCGTCATAAACCAAATCACTGGACATGTTGACGTTTGGCCAAAAAAATGTCTGAATGAAATGTTGAGCCACTCCAGCTATTAGACGTAAAGATATTTCACTACGTAGCTTAGAGTGTGATTCATGCTTCTGCAAATACTACGCCATGGCTGCTTATGTAAGTACACGGACGCGGACCTACACCAGACCCCAAATGTAGCCTGACATGCACCTCTCGAAAAACGTCGCTCGGCCGCCCGTGGCAGCGTTGCATTTTCCGCGACTCATTTCCTGGTTCTCCTTCTCCATGAACAACAGGAAATCAAGGAGAGGGTTAAGTTCTCCTGCTGCAGATTTCCCACCGTGGTCAGAAAGCACGGGGGAGACACTTGGTTTCCCTCACCATGCCTCCAGAGTCAGAGAGCTTCAACTCGTGGTCTGGGGCCCCGAGGGGGTCCTCCAAGCTACTGCAGGGAAGGCAACAAATTATTAGGAATTCTTTTAAGTACAAAAAGTTACTTTTTACATCTATACCATGGAGAGAGATAAGCAATCAGAAGTGTGATGCGCCGACACAACAGTGTTAATGTCATTACTTAGAATCCCTCATAGAGGCAACAGACATTAGGCCCTAAAGCTTTAAAGTTGAAGTCAAATAAATTAAATTAAAAAATTGCTTAAAGCATTTATACAAACTTTTGTGTTGGAGTTTGTAACCTTTTAAAGTGTACATTTGTGGCTGGAGAGAGGGCCAGTTCACCTCCTGGGCACTGCCAGGTGCCCTTGAGCAAGGCAACCGTACCCCCCCCCGACCGCTCAGGGCGCTGGTTCAGCTGGCAGCCACTCACTCTGACTCTCTCCATGTATAGTGCATGTATAGGTCCTGAGCATGTGTGTGTATTCAGGCCTGTGTGAGTACTAACAAAAAGTGTGTACACAGAGTGCAGTACAGTAATTTCCCCATTGGGGACTAATAAACAAATATCTTATTATCTACCTTATTTTAACCCTAACCCATCAGCTGTTTAACCCTCATTTTGCCTCATGTTGTCCCCATGTCCTATGTTCCTCATGTTGTCCTCATGTTGTCCCCATGTTGGTCCCATGTTGTCCCATGTTGTCCCCATGTTGTCCCCATGTTGTCCTCATGTTGCCTCATGTTGTCCCCTGTTTCCTCATTTTGCCCTCATGTTGCCTCATGTTGTCTTCATGTTGTCCTCATGTTGTCCTCATGTTGTCCTATGTTGTCCTATATCAATGTTTTTTTAATTCCCCAAAATAACATGATTGATTCCAACGCTCTTTGCCAAGTACAAATCTCTACTTCATTAATTTTGGGTCTTATTCTATTTTATAGCATTGTAAAACAAATGGAAGTGTTGTTGAAATAGTATTGAGTAAAAGTTGACATATTCCAGTCTGTGATTATCATCAACATCCATTCCTTTAATTTTAGTCTCAATAATTCCTAATTTCTGCTTTTCTAACTCAAACATTAGGTATAATTTCCTATGGATGAGGTTTATTGACCATAAATTCCAAAAATAAATGTAAAACTATAGTTAATAAGTGTTGAAAACGTCAAAAAAAGTGACAAACATTGGAAAAAGCATCAAAGGTGTTGAAAAAAGGGACAAAAACGTAAAAAAAAGTCCAAAACATCGATGAAAAGTGTGAAAAGAAATGTTGACTTTTGATTTTTTTCTAAATTTGAATTTGTTCATTAGTCCCCAGTGGGGTTTTGACGAGGATTAAAGAGTTGACATTGACAACGAGTGTTTGGACAACACTGCAGTAGATACCATCTCCTTTTCCATTCCTAGACTATTGAATTAAATCCAAAATGTGAATGCCGCTGTGACTTATCAAGCCAAAAAACACACCGCCTGAAGCTCGACCAAATACTTTATCAGCACTGTTTCCCTTTTGTCTACATTTCCTTATTATTTGTTCATAAAATGGACAAAGACACAACGACTTCCAATCATTTTACTTGGGATTTGGCATTTGGTGACATGGACATTGACATAACTCCTGATCATCGCGGTGAAAGTGTGGCTCAAATTGGACTCCCAATGTCTCCCAGTGTCTCCCAATGTCTCCCAACGACTTGCCCTGCAGGTAATTGGCCCCATGTGTGTTCAATCAAGCCTGAGAGGTAGAACTGGGTGCACCTGGGGCGTCACCACCGTGGAGGGTGACTCATCATGTTGCACTGAGGGTGAAATGCAGTCTGTGCAGCTTAGTATTAGGTAGGATCATCAAAATCCAGACTTTAGTTTTAATCTCTCTTTTGGTTTTTTAAGTGCGAGTCCTCGGCTGCCGCGCTTGACTTTTCCCCCGACGACCGCATCAGAGAATAAGACGGACAAAGGAGAGGTTTTTTTTTTTTAAGTCACACTATTCATACACTATAAGATAAGAGAGTGTTAGAAAAAAACCAACTAACTGTCACGTGTTGTTTGATTTGATGAGGACGGAGAGAGGATGAGGATCCAAATGAGAATTAAGAAAAGGTTTAATGACAGAGCATGATGAAGATGAATAGACAAAGTCAATAAAACACAAAACATGATTAGATTAGATTAGATTAGACTTTATTCATCCCACAACGGGGAAATTTTGTTATTACAGCAGCAGCATTTTCTTCAATAACAAGTAAACACACAAGAAATACTGGCAAACAATAGACAACGATTGTATGGAAGATTGAAAGTAAACAAAATGCCGTCAAATAAAAGTATTTTAAAGTGCGGTTGCCATGATACAAGAAACAATATTGCGGTGTAAGTGGCGTTAAAATTAAATTGAATGTGTAATTAGAGTAATAAAGCAAGAGTCGGCAGCATAATATAAATTAAAAAGATGAAGACGATAAGACAATAAGACAAAAAAACAACAACATGATGACACTGCAGCTGACAGCCGACTGGATCCATGCCTCCCCTCGGATGGAGTCACATGACACCGATCCTGAATATTCCTAAATCACACACCTGGGGGCGGTTTCCTTTTCACCTGGGGCATTAAAATCCATTCTCATTGGTCCGTCGTTGGCACGGCGACACGCCGAGCGCATTTTCACTGTCCAATGAGGAAGGACGTGGCTCTAAACTCCGCCCGTTTGGGGTGGTTTTTGGTCACGGATCATAAGGTTCTGTCGTGTAAATGAGAAATTCTGACAAAAATACAGTAATTCAGCAGTGTGTTGTCCCAGCCTAGTCTAAGACACGGGGGGGGGGGGGGGGGGACAGGAGGTTACTTCCTTTTGTGGAGCAAACGGTGTCTTTATAGATGAGACAGAGGCGAGAACATGTTTTCCTAACCTGGCTGCATCATACGTAGCGTCACTGTGTCACTTATTGAGCAACTTTCTATCAAAATATCTGTTAAAATACTAATTTAAATGATCTATTGGTGTTTTAAGTTATTTTAACCTTCTGAGACCGAGACACTCGCCCACGCGTAAAAACAGAACCTCTGATTCATAGTTCAATCATTTTTTAACCATAACAGCTAGTGACTCACCAAAAAGTGTGTCTAAAAGCTAACAAATTAGCGGTTAAGGAGGTCTCTTCCGGGTCTTTCCAGCCTCTACAGTTGATTCTCTATCCAGCCTGGAACTTCCCGCCTCTTTCGGGGTCGTTGGGCTTTAAATCCACACTGTTACATCCAAGATTGATCCACTTTACGTCCATAATTCATCGCGTTTTGGCTCATTTCTGCCGCCAGCTCGCGGCTCCGTCTCTCTTGTCTGTTGTTTCCGGAAATAAAGGCCCCAGCATGCCCATATATGGGAGACAACGTCACCCCTCTTGTATGGAAGGCCAGAGGGGACAAAAAGGCCAATAGGCTTTATGGAAGGCCAAGAGGCGCACTATTTAGACACGCATTTGCTTGTGTAGCATTGCTGTGGGTGTAATATCAATAAATATGACATTATTATGTTGATTATTGGCATAAGTAAATGTCATGAGAGCAAAACGTCTTGACTATCTTTGAAAAAATGCATGTATTTTGTCATCTGTATAAGTTATGATGATTATTTCTTCACAGTGTGACTCCCGAAACATATGAGAAGTGTTTTAGAATGGAAAATGGCTTATTCATTACTTATCTGTCTGTGATATCAATACATATCTGGAAGATTCATGTTCCGTTTTATTTATTTATTTATTTATCTTTAAGGCCCTACAACCATTTTTAGTATGCAAGTGACCTCACTGCAACCCAAATATTCCAATAACCCAGTTTGTCCTAAAAAAAAATGATGTTCATATCTTGGCTGTAGACGACAGGGTTGATGTTTTACAAGTTATTACAAAATAAATCCAGACGGACAATAAACTGTAAAAATGGCCTCAGGCCTCAGAGGGTTAATGGTGTAAAACTATCGTGCGACTTCTTACCTTTCTAACGGTATATAGTGTTAACTCGTTACTTTAGCTTTTACTTTACGAGAGCCGGCTAAAGTGCGCCAATAAATCAGCCGTGCGCTACTATTGGCCGGAATTAGACAGCGCTGCAGACAGTTAGTTAAAGAAAGTCCCATCAATGCTGTCAAAACTACAGGATCTTACTTCTGTCCTTCACAATAAAATACCACGCTTCAGCAACTCTGAATTATGCAAGAAGAGCTCCTTAATGTCCAGTTCAGTAGAAATAGAGCAGGAAAATCCATCGCCTGAGCCTTCTTATGTCTTTTGCCTCATTTCATATACTAATCAGACATCTAAATGTCCCATGGACATACAGGACAATTCATACGTAGATTGTTAGATCAATTCTGCTCACATTTTGGGGATGATCGGAAATGTAAAGTACTGCGAAAAGACCTGAAAGTGCATCAGGCTGAAAGTGTCTAATACATTGTTTTTAACTTTTTATAACTCAACAAGAGGCGTTGTTGCCTTCCATCTTTATGAAGTGCAGTGCAGTACATAAAGGAAGACAACTGTGTTAATGTACAATGGACGACCTGGTATTTTATTTGGTCATAATTGACTGAACTTCTTTCGCAATCCTCCCCAAAAAAATGCGAAGCTGTGTCTTTCTTTGTCCCCCACTGTAATCACGAACAAATGCTCCGCTGTGCACCGACATCTTGCTCAACATTTCTTTTTGTGGAGGAACTGAGTTGAAAATAAACGGACCCTAACAGCGTTGCACATGAAAGCCTTTTCATACCACCCCCCCACCCCCCACTCCCCCTCCCCCCCTCACAACTTGGCTTCTGACTACGACAGCAGGGATAATTAGGGAGTTGTATTTTGAAAATATAGGTCTGCATGGTAATGAGGGCACAAAGCTGAATATTAAAAAAAGGCTTCAATTCAGCCCAAACTGCTCCAGAGTTGCAAAAGAAGACAAATGGCTTCAAGGCAGAGAAATGAAGTACTACTGTGGATCAAAATCAGATCTCTCTCTCACACACACACACACACACACACACACACCCACACACACACACACACACACACACACACACACACCTCACACACACACACACACACAGCAACGGAATAACAGCAACTTCAAGTTCAGACAAAACAACAATGCAAACGTTTAGAGCTGCAAGTAAAAATTGTAAATGGGGGACAGCCTCTGGAGACTGGACCAGCTGACTTCCTATTGGCTGTGGAACAGGACACGTCTCTTATGTCCTAAAACCAGCCTCTGGAGACTTGACCAAGCTGACTTCCTATTGGCTGTGGAACGGGAGACATCTCTTGCGTCCCTAAAACCTTTCTCTGGAGACTTGACCAAGATGACTTCCTATTGGCTGTGGAACAGGACACGTCTCTTACGTCCTAAAACCAGCCTCTGGAGACTTGACCAAGATGACTTCCTATTGGCTGTGGAACAGGACACGTCTCTTACGTCCTAAAACCAGCCTCTGGAGACTTGACCAAGATGACTTCCTATTGGCTGTTGAACAGGAGACGTCTCTTATGTCCTAAAACCAGCCTCTGGAGACTTGACCAGCTGACTTCTCCTATTGGCTGTAGAAACAGGAGACATCTCTTATGTCCTAAAACCAGCCTCTGGAGGCTCGACCAGCTGACTTCCTATTGGCTGTTGAACAGGAGACGTCTCTTGCGTCCTAAAACCAGCCTCTGAAGACTCCATCAGCTGACTTCTCTATTGGCTGTTGAAACAGGAGACGTCTCTTTTGTCTTAAAACCAGCCTCTGGAGACTTGACCAAGATGACTTCCTATTGGCTGTGGAACAGGAGACGTCTCTTACGTCCTAAAACCAGCCTCTGGAGACTCCACCAGCTGACTTCTCTATTGGCTGCTGAACAGGAGACGTCTCTTATGTCCTAAAACCAGCCTCTGGAGACTTGACCAAGATGACTTTCAATTGGCTGTGGAACAGGAGACGTCTCTTAAGTCCTAAAAAAGCCTCAGGAGACTCCACCAACTTGTTTCTTATTGGCTGTGGAGACATGGACATAATGGAGGGAGACTCTCAGATAGCAACAGAGAGACCAGAGAGTACGCTCCAGAGACTAGAGAGGGACAGATGAGTGATGTGTGGTCCTGTGGGCTGAATCCAGTTTAAATTGGCTGCTCTCCTAGCTCAGGATTAGACTTTGGCTTAATACCTTTACACTAAAAGGCCTGTCCCTTCCCTTCCGAGGGAAATCTGCTGCCGTAACACACCCGGCTTTAATCCACAGCTACAACAACAGCAACAACAAGAGTTGATCTGGCTGACGCTCGCCAGAGCAGATCACACCGGCCAGGCGCTCTCAAACACCGACCACGTCAACGTCTCAAATTCCAAAAAAAGAAATACATGCAAAACAAATAACCAGAAGAATGGAAGCAGCTTCTGTT
This sequence comes from Etheostoma spectabile, assembly GCF_008692095.1. Classification (NCBI taxonomy): domain Eukaryota; kingdom Metazoa; phylum Chordata; class Actinopteri; order Perciformes; family Percidae; genus Etheostoma; species Etheostoma spectabile. Next base: position 26,756,936 of record NC_045748.1, on the reverse strand, counting down.
TCAGTTCAGAATCCATCTGAGTCTACAGCATGGCCACGGCGTAGAGAGACACTGACAGCCAATCAGAATCCATCTGAGTCTACAGCATGGCCACGGCGTAGAGAGACACTGACAGCCAATCAGAATCCATCTGAGTTTACAGCATGGCCACGGCGTAGAGAGACCCTGACAGCCAATCAGAATCCATCTGAGATTACAGCATGGCCACGGCGTAGAGAGACCCTGACAGCCAATCAGAATCCATCTGAGTTTAAAGCATGGCCACGGCGTAGAGAGACCCTGACAGCCAATCAGAATCCATCTGAGATTACAGCATGGCCACGGCGTAGAGAGACACTGACAGCCAATCAGAATCCATCTGAGTTTACAGCATGGCCACGGCGTAGAGAGACCCTGACAGCCAATCAGAATCCATCTGAGTTTACAGCATGGCCACGGCGTAGAGAGACCCTGACAGCCAATCAGAATCCATCTGAGTTTACAGCATGGCCACGGCGTAGAGAGACCCTGACAGCCAATCAGAATCCATCTGAGATTACAGCATGGCCACGGCGTAGAGAGACACTGACAGCCAATCAGAATCCATCTGAGTTTACAGCATGGCCACGGCGTAGAGAGACCCTGACAGCCAATCAGAATCCATCTGAGTCTACAGCATGGCCACGGCGTAGAGAGACCCTGACAGCCAATCAGAATCCATCTGAGTCTACAGCATGGCCACGGCGTAGAGAGACCCTGTCTGATGTGATGTATTTTCGCGCGCTTGACGTTGTTATAGTTACCGCAGTGTTGATGTTCACACCGTGATAGTAATGGTTACCGTTATGGTTATGGTTATCGTTATGGTTACCGTTCTTGGTGTGAGCCCTTAACGGTTTGTGGTAATCGCAGCCCCAAAATCTAAGAGTTGTTGCTGCTTGGAGGTAGAGAGGCAAGAGCACAGAACAAGTTATCTGAAATATATCATTTCACAGACAGCTGCGTTCAAGAATCTTGCCTGTCTGACGTGACTGTACGTTGAGCGATCTGACGTGTCTGCTGTCTGGTATGAGCTGCTGACTGTCTGATGTTACTGCGTGCGTCGATGTCTGCTGTCTGACTGTGACTGTCTGCCTGTCTGACTGTCTGCGCTGTGACTGTCTGCTGTCTGACTGTCTGCTGTCTGACTGTCTGCTGTCTGACTGTCTGCTGTCTGACTGTCTGCCTGTCTGACTGTCTGTACTGTCTGTCTGACTGTCTGCCTGTCTGACTGTCTGCCTGTCTGACTGTCTGCCTGTCTGACTGTCTGCTGTTTTGGTCTGACTGTCTGCTGTCTGACTGTCTGTTGACTGTCTGCCTGTCTGATGCTATGCTGTCTGACTGTCTGCCTGTCTGACTGTCTGCTGTCTGTCTGTCTGCGTCTGTGACTGTCTGCCTGTCTGCTGTCTGCCTGTCTGTCTGTCTGACTGTCTGCCTGTCTGACTGTCTGTTCTGCTGTCTGTCTGTCTGACTGTCTGACTGTCTGACTGTCTGTCTGTTGTCTGTCTGCCTGTCTGACTGTCTGCCTGCTGTCTTTTGTCTGCCTGTCTGTCTGCTGTCTGACTGTCTCTGTCACTGTCCTGTCTGTCTGCCTGTCTGTCTGTCTGACTGCTGTCTGTCTGACTGTCTGACTGTCTGCCTGTCTGTCTGACTGTCTGACTGTCTGTCTTTCTGCCTGTCTGTCTGCCTGCCTGTCTGCCTGCCTGCCTGCCTGTCTGTCTGCCTGTCTGTCTGTCTGAAAGCAGGACTTCTCTAAAACCTTCCAGACAGATCTCCATGTTTTTGGCAGAAGTCGGGCCTCGAGCCGAAGAGCCATTGATTGCATTTTTACACATAGTGATTTGGATCTGTGATTTCTCTTGTGTGGCTATGAGAGTAAAGGAGACTTTGGTTATTTCAGCGATAGACTCAATTTCTCAATTTCTTCTAACCCTAAAACATGTATAACTTAAGACCTTCTCACTCAGCAATGTGTCCGACACAGACGATTGGTCGGGGGTCTTTGGTATTTGTTATTGACGGTAAAGGACTGCCATGGCGTCATATTTAGACGCTCTGGGTCGGGACGCATGCGCTTCACTGACATGCGGCAAAACAACGGGACAATTAAGTTTAGGAAAAGATGGCGGATGGGGTTAGGAAATGTACGTTTCCGGGACACGCGGAAACAAGAACCGTGAAAGTGGACGTCCTGTGTCCCGACCAACGTCCCTACTCGGCGTTTTGGTCTTCCATACTACTCTCTACCGCTGTTTTAGACGCTAAAGGGGGTTTTAGACGCTAAAGGGGGTTTTAGATGCTACAGGGGGTTTTAGATGCTACAGGGGGTTTTAGACGCTAAAGGGGTTTTAGACGCTAAATTGGGTTTTAGATGCTACAGGGGGTTTTAGATGCTACAGGGGGTTTTAGACGCTAAAGGGGTTTTAGACGCTAAAGGGGGTTTTAGATGCTACAGGGGGTTTAGACGCTAAAGGGGTTTTAGATGCTACAGGGGGTTTTAGACGCTAAAGGGGTTTTAGACGCTAAAGGGGTTTTAGACGCTAAAGGGGGTTTTAGATGCTACAGGGGGTTTTAGACGCTAAAGGGGTTTTAGATGCTACAGGGGGTTTTAGATGCTACAGGGGGTTTTAGACGCTAAATTGGGTTTTAGATGCTACAGGGGGTTTTAGATGCTAAAGGGGGTTTTAGATGCTGAAGGGGTTTTTAGATGCCAAAGGGGTTTTAGACACTAAAGGGGTTTTTAGATTTTGCGTTGGTGTCTGACGCTGAGACGCCAACCAAGCGTCAGTATTTAAAGATGGAGGAGAGGAGCGAGATGGATATTTGCTAAAAAAAACGCAGAGGTTGTTGAACGTGATACCTCTGCTGCTTAAAAGTCAGTTTTCAGTCTTGTAAACACCTGTTTCCTGGAGAAAGTCTTGTGTTTTCTCCTTAACTTCTCCAGGACATGAACACCTGTTTCCTGGTGAAAGTCTTGTGTTTTCTCCTTAACTTCTCCAGGACATGAACACCTGTTTCCTGGTGAAAGTCTTGTGTTTTCTCCTTAACTTCTCCAGGACATGAACACCTGTTTCCTGGTGAAAGTCTTGTGTTTTCTCCTTAACTTCTCCAGGACATGAACACCTGTTTCCTGGTGAAAGTCTTGTGTTTTCTCCTTAACTTCTCCAGGACATGAACACCTGTTTCCTGGTGAAAGTCTGTGTTTTCTCCTTAACTTCTCCAGGACATGAACACCTGTTTCCTGGTGAAAGTCTTGTGTTTTCTCCTTAACTTATCCAGGACATGAACACCTGTTTCCTGGTGAAAGTCTGGTGTTTTCTCCTTAACTTCTCCAGGACATGAACACCTGTTTCCTGGTGAAAGTCTTGTGTTTTCTCCTTAACTTCTCCAGGACATGAACACCTGTTTCCTGGTGAAAGTCTGGTGTTTTCTCCTTAACTTCTCCAGGACATGAACACCTGTTTCCTGGTGAAAGTCTTGTGTTTTCCCCTTAATTTCCCCCGACCAATCAGCAGTCTGCAGGTTCTCACGTCACCTTCTGGTGTCTCCTCAGCTCTCTTGGACCCTGTACTGAGGTAGTACTACAAAAACTACTTGTTAGCAGGTACCAAGGACTTTTTATTGTAATGGAAAACCATAAAGAGAGAAGTAGATGCCATGCAGTGGAAAAACGCCATTAGAGTCGGATTTGGTCACATTTCTGGTTTTGTGCGGATCAAACGCTGTCGTCATGGGAAACAGATCTCCGCTGGTCTTTCCTCAGATCGGGTCTTCGTGGTGCGATGAGACCGGATCTCTCAGGTCAGGGTGCCGTGAACGACCTGATTAACCCTCGTGTTGTCCTCCCGTCCACGGCACGAGATTTTAGTTTTTCTCGGTCCACATTAAAAATGCCTTTTCTTTTCCCAAAGGTTTCTTTAAATTTTATATCTTTGGGGAAAAAAAACAAATGGGTAAAAGAACGACGAAAAAAGTGATGAAAATGACGGATAAAGCTTAAAAAACGGAGGAAAACAGATGAAAAGTGACACAAAAAAAAAAAAGTTATTTGATGCAAAAAAAACAACAACAACAGGGTGAAAGAGTCCCATGTTGTTGGTCATTTCCTTTGTCTCCAATTCCTCCTGAAAGTCAGAATCTGCTTTATTTGCCAGGGAATTTTGCTTTGGATCATCATTGCTTACAATGCATTAACACACAAAAAACAACCCAAAATATATACACACTAATACATACACACTAATATATACACACTAATATATACACACTAATACATACTCACTCTAAACAGAAACAATGTGAGGCAATATGAGGAGTGCAAAGTGTGCAGGAGTAAAGCATGATAGTTATTTTGTTAATTATGGAGAATTTCTCATTTGCCGTGATTTGATTGGTTGGTTGGTCGGAGTCATGGTTACCTATTTATATCACCTGTTGCAGCGCGGCGGCTCCTAAACAGGAATCAAAAGCAGCTTGGTGTCATTCCTCTCTCGGCCAATCAGGGCGAGACAGAGGACTTAAGAGATGGCTGTGTGTGTGTGTGTGTGTGTGTGTGTGTGTGTGTGTGTGTGTGTGTGTGTGTGTGTGTGTGTGTGTGTGTGTGTGGTGTGTGTGTGTGTGTTGCAGTTTTTACCTCATTTTGTAGTTATTATATGGTTCAAATACTTAATTTTGGTGTCTTTTATGAATTTGTGCTGGATTAAAAAAGCATTAAAAAAATGCTGTGGTTCCCATTGTGTGTGTGTGTGTGTGTGTGTGTGTGTGTGTGTGTGTGTGTGTGTGTGTGTGTGGTGTGTGTGTGTGTGTGTGTGAGAGAAAGAGGTGGAGGGAAGTTGCAGGAAATTGACAGAAAAAAATAGATTCATGTCCTCGTCTTCATCCTTCCTGTTCCTGTTTGCTCCTCATATCTTTCTCACACACACACACACACACACACACACACACACACACACACACACACACACACACACACACACACACACACACACACACATTTTATGAATAAAACATTGAGTGAATTACACAGTAATTTGAGGGAATGTTTATTCAATTCATTCAAACCTTTATTTAACCAGGATTAAAAAAACTCCTTCAAATAGACACAGAGACACTTCCAGGTAAATACAGAGACACATCCAGGTAAATACAGAGACACAGAGACACTTCCAGGTAAATACAGAGACACTTCCAGGTAAATACAGAGACACATCCAGGTAAATACAGAGACACAGAGACACTTCCAGGTAAATACAGAGACACATCCAGGTAAATACAGAGACACAGAGACACTTCCAGGTAAATACAGAGACACTTCCAGGTAAATACAGAGACAATTCCAGGTAAATACAGAGACACTTCCAGGTAAATAAAGAGACACTTCCAGGTAAATACAGAGACACAGACACACATCCAGGTAAATACAGAGACACTTCCAGGTAAATACAGAGACACTTCAGAGACACAGACACACATCCAGGTAAATACAGAGACACTTCAGAGACAGAGACACTTCCAGGTAAATACAGAGACACTTCAGAGACAGAGACACTTCCAGGTAAATACAGAGACACTTCAGAGACAGAGACACTTCCAGGTAAATACAGAGACACTTCAGAGACAGAGACACATCCAGGTAAATACAGAGACACTTCAGAGACACAGAGACACTTCCAGGTAAATACAGAGACACTTCAGAGACAGAGACACTTCCAGGTAAATCCATAGACACCGAAACACTTCCAGGTAAATACGTAGACACAGAGACACAGGTGCATTCTGGGCGTGCTGGTCTTACAGGGAGGTGTGTTCAGGTGCATTCTGGGCGTGCTGGTCTTACAGGGAGGTGTGTTCAGGTGCATTCTGGGCGTGCTGGTCTTACAGGGAGGTGTGTTCAGGTGCATTATGGGCGTGCTAGTGTTACACGGAGGTGTGTTCAGGTGCATTCTGGGCGTGCTGGCCTTACAGGGAGGTGTGTTCAGGTGCATTCTGGGCGTGCTGGTCTTACAGGGAGGTGTGTTCAGGTGCATTCTGGGTGTGCTGGTCTTACAGGGAGGTGTGTTCAGGTGCATTCTGGGCGTGCTAGTGTTACACGGAGGTGTGTTCAGGTGCATTCTGGGCGTGCTGGTCTTACAGGGAGGTGTGTTCAGGTGCATTCTGGGCGTGCTGGTCTTAGAGGGAGGTGTGTTCAGGTGCATTCTGGGCATGCTGGTCTTAGAGGGAGGTGTGTTCAGGTGCATTCTGGGCGTGCTGGTCTTAGAGGGAGGTGTGTTCAGGTACATTCTGGGCATGCTGGTCTTACAGGGAGGTGTGTTCAGGTGCATTTTGGGCGTGCTGGTCTTAGAGGGAGGTGTGTTCAGGTGCATTCTGGGCGTGCTGGTCTTACAGGGAGGTGTGTTCAGGTGCATTCTGGGCATGCTGGTCTTAGAGGGAGGTGTGTTCAGGTGCATTCTGGGCATGCTGGTCTTAGAGGGAGGTGTGTTCGGGTGCATTCTGGGCGTGCTGGTCTTAGAGGGAGGTGTGTTCAGGTGCATTCTGGGCATGCTGGTCTTAGAGGGAGGTGTGTTCGGGTGCATTCTGGGCGTGCTGGTCTTAGAGGGAGGTGTGTTCAGGTGCATTCTGGGCATGCTGGTCTTAGAGGGAGGTGTGTTCAGGAGCATTCTGGGCATGCTGGTCTTACAGGGAGGTGTGTTCAGGTGCATTTTGGGCGTATTGCCATCTTGAGGAAGTGATCGCATCATCGACCAACAAAAACCTCTAAAGTCCATAACGAAGCATTTCATTGTTATTTTAACAGCACATTGGTAAAATACGTCTAGGTTCGTGCACACACACACACACTATGCTAATTACACACACACAGGGACACACACTCTGCTTGTTACACACACAGGGACGCGCAGCAGCACACACACATGCAAAAGATTACATATAAAAAAATGCAATGGTGCAAATCCACCATCATGGACACCCCTCTGATTAGTGAAGACACGAACCCTACTCCTTTAGGACCATGCGCCCGGCGCACGGACCCTTTCATTTCACCGTCAAACTAGCAAAAGTGGACTCGGATGCGCGTCACGCCGTGCGCTCAGATGGTTAAAAGAGGGCCCACATACCGCTTTTCACACATTGAGCGTCTCTGAGACGGACTGAATGGGGTGTTTTTATATTTTCAGAGCCTGAAAGGTCGCGCACCTGCACCACAAAGGGTTAGAATAAGCCGTGGGAATGAGAAATCACAGATTTACGAGAGAGAGAGAGAACACAGTGTGAATGCGATGGGTTGAGGACGTGCTGATAGCAGGAAGGTGTGAAGAGGACAGTGTGAAGAGCAGTGATTGGCCACTCTGCCGCGTCCCCATTGACCTCCATGAGAGACGCATTGACGGAGGGATCAGAGAGGGACAACATGCAGCTGGAAACGCCCTCAAATACCCCGCGTAACGACGTAGTCTGCCCCCAGGACTCAAACTTTAATGTTATTTCCTCTTTTAATGTGGTGGAATGTTAACCCTTTGTGTCGTGTTCCCGTCAAAATTGAAAATCAACTCTTTTGTTGATGTTTTTTTTAAAAAATGTTTTTACCTTTTTCTTACGTTTTTGTCCCTTTTTTCAACACTTTTGACGCTTTTTTTCAATGTTTGTCTCTTGTTTTGACGTTTTCAACGCTACGTAACACTAACCTATTAACTTTGGTTTTACAGTTGTTTTGGTAATTTATCAGTTTAGTTCATTTCAAGTTTATTATCATATGAGTACCACAGCAATGAAATACAATATGCCTTTTATTCTCTCAGCACCAGTCAACAATAACAGGTTATTATGGTCAATAAACCTCATTTATAGGAAATTATCCCTAATGTTTGAGTCAGAAAAGCAGAAATTAGGAATTATTGAGACTAAAATTAAAGGAATGGATGTTGATGATAATCACAGACTGGAATATGTCAACTTTTACTCAACACTATTTCAACAACACTTCACTTTGTTTTACAATGCTATAAAATAGAATAAGACCCAAAATTAATGAAAGTAGAGATTTGTACTTGGCAAAGAGCGTTGGAATCAATCATGTTATTTTGGGGAATTAAAAAGAACATTGATATAGGACAACATGGGGACAACATGGGGACAACAGGAGGACGGCATGGGGACAACATGGGGACAACAGGAGGACAACATGAGGGACGTGTAAGTCTTAATAAATGAGAGTTTCTGCAGTTTGAGGCGTTCAGTGTCTCTTTATTTAGAGTCTTTTTCGGTGATTATAGCGCTGCTGCAGCATTAGTTGGCTGGTGGATGTCAGGCTGGAGCCCAGAGGTGTTGGAACGACATCAGACAGAGGAGGACAAAATGGAGGGAAGGATGGGAGGAAGAAGAAGAGGAGGGGGCGGGGGGGGGCAGGATGGGAGGAAGAGGAGAGGGTGCAGACGGACTAGTGGGGCGCACGTACTCGTCCTCATCTGTTCCGTTGCCTTTCCTGTCTTTAGTTCGTCTCCATCTTCTCTATCCTCTGTTACCTGTGCGTTCTCTTTCCCCTCTTCCGTTCTGCTACCCTTTTCGTTTCTTTTATCCTCTCTCTTGTCTTTATGTATTGTCTCTCTGTTACCATGTGTCTGTCGTTCCTTCTTCTCCTCCATCTGTCCCTGTCTGCTTTCCCCCTCTTCCGTCTGTCTTTTAATTCTGTCTCCATCTTTGTCTTTTTGTATTGTCTCTCTGTTTCCATTGGTCTGTCCGTGTCATTGTTCCTTCTTCTCCTCCATCTGTCCCTGTCCCTGTCTGCTATCCCCCTTTTTTGTCTGTCTTTTATTCCTTTCTCCATCTTTGTCTTTTTGTATTGTCTCTCTGTTACCATTGGTCTGTCCGTGTCATTGTTCCTTCTTCTCCTCCATCTGTCCCTGTCCCTGTCTGCTTTCCCCCTCTTCCGTCTGTCTTTTAATTCTGTCTCCATCTTCGTCTTTTTGTATTGTCTCTCTGTTTCCATTGGTCTGTCCCTGTCATTGTTTCTTCTTCTCCTCCATCTGTCCCTGTCCCTGTCTGGTTTCCCCCTCTTCCGTCTGTCTTTTATTCCTTTCTCCATCTTCGTCATTTTCTATCGTCTCTCTTTGCCTCGTTTTACCTCCCTTTTTTCGGTCTCTCCTTTTAATTCCTCTCGGCCTCTTTTACTTTTTGTTTATTCCTTTTTGTCGTCCTGGGTTTCTTTTCTTCAATCTCTTGTTTTTTGTCTCCCTGTTGCTCCTCTTCCTCTTTCTCCCTTTTCGTTATCTCACCATCTTTTTTTTGTTGCATTTCTTCTCTCTCGTTTCTGAATATTTCCCCCTTTTTTTCTCGTCTTTTAGTTTTTCCTCTCATTTCTTTCAGTCTGTCCCTTTCTGCTCATCGTCTTTGTTTACCTCCCTTTTCTGTCTCCCCTTTCAATTCGTCTCTTCCTCTTAATTTGTCTATTTCTCTCCGTTTTTTCTTCAAATTTTCTCGTTTTTTTGTCTTTGTCTCTCTGGCTTTCATTCCATCACTCGTTTCTTTTGTCTCCCTGTTACTCCTCTTTCTCGCTTTTCATTATGTCACCATCTTTTTTTTGCATTTCTTTTCCCATTTCCCCCTCCTCCTCTATGTTTCTGTCTATCTCTTTAGGGCTGTACATCTTTTTCCCTGTTTCATTCAGTCTGTCTCCCTCTCTTTTTTGCTTGTCTTTTCCTCTCGTCTCCTTCGTTTATTTCATTCAATCTCCCTTTTCTGTCTCTCTTTCAATCTGTCTCTGCCTCTACTTTCTTCTATCTTCATTCCGCTCAGTATCTCTTTTCTTGGTTCTTATCTTTGTCTCTCTGACTTTCTTTCTCTCCATCTCTCATTTTTGTTGTCTCCTTGTTGCTCCTCTTTCTTTTCTCTCTTTTCGTTATCTGCGTCGGTCCCTCTCGACATCTTTTTGGTCTTCTGTTTTGCATTTACCCTCCTCCTCTATCTAGGTTTCTGTGTCTCTCGTCATGTCTCTGAATCTGTCTTTATTTGTCTTTTCATTTGGTTTCTCCCTCTCGCTTCTTTCCGTCTGTCTCTTTCTGTCTCCCATCTTTTTTGCTTTGGCTTTTGTCTCCTTTGTTTACCCCGTTACCTCCCTTTTCTATTCCTCCTATTTGTCTCTGCCTCTTTTACTTTCTATTTATTCCTCTCCATGTTTCTCTTTTCTTGTTTTTCAGTCTCTCTTGCTTTCATTCCATCGCTCATCTCTCGTTTTCTTTTGTTTCCCTGTTACTCCTCTCTCTAGATAGAGCCCAATGCCTTAAATGGGGGTGAAGATTGGGACTGACCAGAGCAACGGGAGACCTATAGACTTTCTGCAAACTAAAAAAGAAAAGAAAATGACCAACACATTTGTTTTTTTACTACATGGGAGTCAAAACCAATGAAACTGGCACATGTCCTGGAGAGAAAACACTTTGAAAGCCGAGCAAAAGATACGACGTACAACGTTTTTGACTAAACCAGCCATCACAGGCTGAATTATTGATGAGCCGAATATTTGATAAAGAGCTTCATAATTTCAGTCCACATCCAGCTGCCAAGTGGCTTTCCAAACAGTCGTCTGTTGTCAGTTTAAACGCAGGCTGAAGAGCTGAAAACCCGCCGTCGAGCTCTCACTCGTAATGGATGTCGGGTTAATTACTCACTGATGAAGTCCAGGGAACGCTGATGGATCGGCGCCGTTGCATCTCTGAAATAAATACTAAATGTCTCGCAACTGCTGAAAAGCCCTTTGACTCTAACACTGCCTGATGGGAAGCGTGTGCAGCTGTGTCTGTGCACAGAGGTGGAGGTTATTTAACTTCAGGATACTAGCGGGCAGAGTAAATGAGTTGTGTGCACCAGAGCTAACAGGCTAACGGCTCGGGGTAGTAAACAAGAGGTAGTGCAGCATTAAAGTGGTAAAAGGAGGCCGCCACAGGCCGCTTATGCAACGGGATATTGGAGAGCTTGTCAGGTCATGTTTACTTGCAGGACTAATGTACCTATTTAAGAGACTCCAGAGATGTGTGCAACACTAGGTGCATTTATTTAAACCTGACAACAAACGGGTAAAATGTGTCAAAACAGCCCGAGAGAGCCATCGCATGCTCCAAAATCTCTGTCTCAAGTCAACAAGTGGACCAATCAAAAAACAAATAGTCATTCATCCAAATAGTCGGTTTAACTGGACCTTTATAGGTTTTATTTTAAATAAACAGGGACACTGCACAAGTTAACATTAACCTAGTATAAGAACAAGGAACGTAGTCCCTTGGCAACCTTTGGACCAAAAACAGCTGTTTTTAAAGGTTGTGGATGTGTTGTATCAGGTACCAGTCAAACAATAACACATGGATCCAGAAAGGCGGGTTTGAGTAATAATTCATGAGTTTGAAGGTTTATCAGTTGCCAGGGGACATTAATGATCATTTAGACTTAGACTTAGCTTTATTAGTCCCTTTGGGATGACTCCCGCAAGGAAATTAAAGTTACCAGCATCCGTTACAGCATGAAGGACAAAAAAGAAGAATACAATACAACACAATGATATAATAATACATTTTTCCTGCATTTAGACAACAAATGAAACCGTAGAAATGCGCCAATCAAGATTCAACGTTCAAAGTCCTTTATTGATCCCACCGATGACGTTTTCAGTGTTTTCCCCAGGTTTGTGGAAGATGTTCTGTACGTGCACATATTTGGCGGCGGGTTTTAGGATTCCTAGTCTGTTTCCACCCTCCTACGGACTTCCGCTCACTTTTCATTTTCCTTCAGTACACCGTCTGGGTTTTCTCCGGCCAGATCTTACCCGGTCCAATCAGAGAATAGAGGGAGCGGCTGAGAACAATGGCATTGAGGTCGTGCGCTAGTTTGAGCTGTATTTCCGTAATGGCGGCAGAGAAAGATGCGAGCGAAGCCATTCGGTGCCGAATATCCAGAAGTTAAAGCCCGAGCAGGAACAATCGTTACTGAGTCTTGTTGCTAGCTGTGATGTTGTGGCCCTCCTCCTCATGTGGCTCGGGAACAGTTTGATTGTCCAGCTCGCTCCGTTAGTGGTGAAGGAGTTAGCTAAGGCTAACGCTAGCGAAGCTAAGCCGACGCCACGACCAGACGTTAGCGATTGGTTATGGCAGATCCAGAGTGGCTCTGGGCAGATCCAATAGTTTTAAACTTCAACAGAGTACCCGCCTTCAAGGAAGTTAACACTGGTCAACGGAGAGTGTGACGTGGTGTTGAAAACGTAAAACAAAGTGACAAAAGTGTTGAAAAAATAGTCAAAAACGTAAGAAAAAGTTAAAAACATTGATAAAAAGTGTTGATTTTCAATTTTGACAGGAAGACAACACGAGGGTTAATGTGCTGTAAAACTATCTGGATGAATGACTTCTTGGCCCAGAAGTTGGTTGCTAGTCCCAGGGGAACGACACAAACCGGGTCCACCCCAGACCAGTCAGAAAATCAGCCAGACGGGTAACTAGTCAGCCATCAAGGCAGTCAGTAAATCAGTCAGCCATCCCATCTCCCAGGAGGCCAGGGAAGCCATCCAGTTGGTCAGTCAGTCAGTCAGTTGTGGCAACAATACAGTGATTATCTGGAGCATGTGATGTATGTGTTTACGCCTCCCTCCCTCCATCTGCCTGACTGTTTTCCTCCCCCTGCTTGCACCTCCATCTCCCCCGTGTGATTGTTTCTCCACCTGAGCGCCTCTCTGTCTGCGTCTCCCTGTTTCATCAGTCTGACTCACTCGTTCGCCTTCTCCTCGGAGACGAGTGTGTGACTCTGCTCACCAGAAAACGTCTGGACTCTTCACAGCTTCTCACAGCTGAGCAGGTGGCTGCTGCACATCAGCGTGTGACTCACACATGCGTTGATCTTTTGCTTCATCCATTCATTAAATTCTCCAAACGTGTTACAACCAAGCAGCAGTTTTTAGAGGAGAAGTCTAGTGTAGTTTTCTCATTGTCAACAAATCCAATGAAAAGACCAAAAAAAACATCCTTCTAACAAGTATAAATGCCTGCAAGGCATTCCCATGAATTGGTTCGGACATGTTATGAAATTATGGCGACCTGAAGAACTTTAGCCGACCAGTTGCATGACAATTACCTTTATTAAGTTAAATTCAGCTGAGAAATGGTGACTGAGCCATCGTTTTCAGCAGCTGTTGCAGTTGAGTTTAGCCAACAATGTGACCATCTTGATGAGGTTGGGTTGGGGGTTAGGTTTGTGTTAGAAAGCCTAGAAAAACAAGAAAACTGTGTCTGTGATGGGAGCTATGAGGGGCACAAGGGGACCATATGTGTGGAAAGCCACGTAAAAAACTCCTTAACCAAACCCAGTTTGGGTGTCTAACCCTAACCCCTAACCTTCGCCGTCATGCGACGACAACGGTTAAGTTTAGGCAACAACTAGTTAGGATTAGAAGAGACATTGTGGTTTCGTCTCATTAAGTAGTCGACATGTTTTCTGGGTGAAATATTGTGTTTTCTCCTCAACTTCTTCCGAGACAAACCCACCGACCTCGTTCTTCACTACGAGGATCTTCACTCTCTTATCCCTCATGTTGACCTTGGGTCAAATTTTATGGTTTTTATTGTTGCAATAAATGGGCCGTCGAAATAAGCGCTGAAAATGTCAACATTAAAAACATCAAAAAACATCAATAAAGCACCCACAACATTGGAAAAATAACAAAAATGTCAGAAAAAGTGATAATGTTGAAAAAACAACGTTTTGTTATGGTTGAGGGGAAGTCAGTGCGCTGCTGTCAGTAAGAAATACGTGGAATACTTACCAATTAGAGTGCTCTACTTTCCATAGCTGTATATATATACAGTTGTGTTCGAAATAATAGCAGTGCCTTTAGAAAAATGAGTAAATGTCAAAATTCTTCAAAGAAATTGTACTTTAATGAACACAGATACATTGGGGACACAGTACATTCTATTTCCAAAGCAAAACAATTGCGCAAAGTCATCAAAACTTAAATAATAATATAATATTTCAAATAAAGTAAGAAATGGCATGTTCAAAAGAATAGCAGTGTGCCATCTTTCCTTGGAAACTCAAAAATGTACTGTACAAACAAAGAAATTCTTGATAAGTGAACCTAGCTGAGTATCCTAAACTAATATTTTGTCGCAAAACCACGGTTTTTCCGATGACTGCTTCACATCTGTGGTGCATGGAGTCAACCAACTTCTGGCATCGTTCCACAGGTATTGCAGCCCAGGATAATTGCACTGTATTCCACAATTCCTCAGCGTTTTCTTGGTTTTGCCTCATGCACTGCACTTTTTATGTCAGCCCACAAGTTTTCAATGGGATTAAGGTCCGGGGATTGTGCTGGCCACTCCATCAGTTGAATCTTGTTCATCTGGACCATGCTTTTGCTCGCTTGCTGGTGTGTTTGGGGTCATTATCCTGTTGAAGGTCCACCTCAACGGCATTTCCTCCTCAGCATATGGCAGCATGACCTCTTCCAGGATCCTGATGTACTGGAACTGATCCATGATCCCTTGTATGCGGTGAATCGGACCAACACCATAGTATGAAAAACATCCCCATATCATGATGCTTGCCCCCCCCTGCTTAGGGTTTTCAGTGATTACTGGGGTTTTTGAATTCTTTTGTTTGCAGGGGGGTTAAACATACGGCCTGGGGCCCCCTTAGACCCAAAAAAAACCCAATCTTGCTTTAATCTTAAAAAATTTTTTTCCATTTTTTTTTCCAACCCCAAGTAAATTTGTGCTCTTTGGAAAATTGAAAAACCCTTTTTCCCTGCACATTTTTGGTTTTTTTTTTCGCAGTTGGGGACTTTGGGGGGGGGTTTCCCTTGTTTGGAATTTTAAACCCTAAATAAGAACGTCTTCTTTTGTCACAGTACCACGGTCAACTAAAGGGCTTGTTTGTCCTCTTGATCCCATCATTGGCTAGTTTTTTCGCCAGTTTGGCTATTCTTCTTTCCATTCGGGGGTTGTTTTTCTTTTTTTTCCCTTTCTTTTTTTTCATTTTTTTTGGTTTTCCCTTTTCAGGCTTTTTGGATCATTTTTAGCTAAACAGCCAATTTTTTTTCTGCACCTTTTTTGTATTTTTTTCCCTTTTTTTATAATTTTTTTTTATTGGGAAAACGCTCTCTTAAAACCCCGGGGCCCTTGAACGACCCTTTTTTAAATTTTTTTTTTCAGGAGAAATGCACACCCAGCACCCGGGTTGTCGGGACCCTTTAAATACGGATCCCTTTTAAAACCCCCTTTTTCCCCCCAAAATTACCCTCCCAATTGATGCCCTCTCTAATTGAACTCCCCACTGCAAATTTTTTTGAACACATTTTTTTCGGGTTAATCATTAAATTTTCCCCGAATCCCAGTATGCATGCTGCCCCCTGTTTTTTTGGGTTTTTTGGTTTCAAATACTTTTTTTCCCCCCCAAAAACCTTTCTGGGTATGGGTTTTGAAATGTTAATAAAACCCCAGTGTTTTCTTGCTGCTGTTGGCCCTGCTTTTATTTCAAACACAACTGAATAAATAAAATATATACATAGTACATATATATACATATACACCCACCACGCGAATGGTTCAGGAAAACATTTTTAAGCCCCCCCTATCTTTTTCCTATGTGTCAAAAAACACATCATGACCCCACCCCCCTGGGCGACATTTTCCCTTTCCTTCACCCAACAACACCACGCAAACACAAAAAAAAAACCGGGCCGGGCTGCCAAAAAACTCACTCATTAAAAGCCCCAAAGGGGGAAAAGGGTCCCCCCAACTGCACTTTTGCTCCTGTTTTGTTTGAAAAAGGAACTACAGTGACCCGTTTGAATGTAGTTTTTTAAACCCCCGTGTTGTTTCCCGGGTCAAATTTACCCATTTTTCCCATTCATTTTTTATTTTTTAACCCTTGTACGTTATTCAGGGGCAAATCGACTCATTTCCAAAATTTTTCCCAAAAAAAAAATGGTCCAAGTTTTTCATTTTTTTTTTACCTGAAACAAAGGCCTTTCCCCATTTCCGATAAACATGTTTCCTTACTCAATTCAGAAAACAAATTTAGGATTGTACATTAGGTTTTTTTTCCCCCTAGTGGATTTTTAACATGAAAATTTTAACCTTTGGGCAAAAACCCCAAATTCCTTTTTTAAAAGTGTGCTAGTAGAACTGATTCTCTCCCAAAAACAGATGTTTCTCAGGGTGTTTGAAATGGGATAAAAACAAATTTGTTTTAAAATTATTTAAGTAAAAATTTTTTTTCAGAATTGTTTTTGAAAAACCCCCCAAAAAAAAACCTGGGGCGGTTTTAAACCCCAAGGGCAACACAAGGGGTTTAAAACATTATATCTTCTATGGGGCCAATTGGGCCCTTTGGGGCCCGAGAGACAGAGCAGGGAAACGGGCAGTGTTAGGCTGTACTGTTTTTTGGGCCAAGCACATTGTTCTTAAGTTATATTTGACTTTTTGGCATCTGTGTAATCCCTAAACTGTACATTTTTATTCCCACACGTTGGACCATATTTAAAGGGCCTTACTTTTACATTTTCTGACTGTACGATGTCGTTGGTGCCTTGAGAAGATCTTCGTCAAGTCTGGGAAATTTAACCCTGAGGTTGACTTGATATTAATGTCATCAGCTTTGGCTCCGAGACTTCAAATATTCAACCGACATCTTACAAAGATTGAAAGAAGGGGGATGTTTTGTGGGTCTGCACGATTAGGGAGAAAAATATGAATCACGATTTTTTAGCTTGGAATTGATATCACCATTCTCAATTCTTTTCTCATGAAGTGTAACAAACACCATAATTTGGGATCTCTATCTATCTATCTATCTATCTATCTATCTATCTATCTATCTATCTATCTATCTATCTATCCATCTATCTATCTATCTATCTATCTATCTATCTATCTGTCTATCTATCTATCTATCTATCTATCTATCTATCTATCTATCTATCTATCTATGTTTACTGCACGCATGAACCATGACCAGACAAAACACATTGGCAAAACCAGACTTAGATGTTGTTTGGCACCAGGTAGGAGTGGGCAATTTGTCGTAAATCAAATATCACAATATTTTTACTGTAATGTAGCCTTTAAAACCAAGAAAAGACACTTGTGCCATATTCCAATATTATGATATCCAAAATCTAAGATGACATCTAGGCTCATATCATGATATATTGCCCAGCTCTACCTATAGTACATTGCACATCACCACAGACCTGTCAACAGAGGCTTCAATGAAGAGAAGGGAGAGCATGGCAGCGATCGGGAGCCCTTTAACACCTGTTTTATACAGTCTATGTTTAAAACTCATGGAAGAAAGTAGTCGCGCTTGTGATGCAGTCGGCTCGTAAAATTGAATGACAATCAAAGTCAATAAAAAATTAAATCGTCACAGGGTGAATCGAGATTGGGATTTTTTGTAACGATTAATCGCGCAGGCCTATTTGTGGGTACATCAAAGTTGCATTATTATAAATGTAGGATCCAATACTTTTTAGGGCGTTTTCACACCTGTAGTGTGTTTGCTCTGGTCCGAGTCACTTGATGAGTTTGTCAGCATTTTCCCCTTGGCTCGGTTTCGTTTCACACCTGGGAAAATCCAAGCAAACCCAAAAGCGTGACTGATTGGGCAGCATCATAATTGCATATCATTTCCCGCTGAGATTCTCTATTTTGTAACACTTCATTCCTCATTCATGGCACAGTCTAGACCGGGCTAATTGAGTGTCTATGGTGTTGAATCAGACTATTAACCATCTGTGCCTCTTCCTCTTCTCTGCCCCCTCTTATCATCCCTTCGTTCCCTCCAGCCCGCCACATCCTCTAATCTCTCGGTTTCCCTTTTTTTTTTCTCTGCAGGAGTTTGGAGGACTAGTAGGATGCTGAGTATCTTCCCTCCTCGCCACTGTTCTCCACCCTGCTCTCCATGACCTGAGAGCACCACCCCAGCAGGAGGAACGAAACACCAGAACAAGAGAGAGAGAGGAGGGCAGAAGGCCAGGGAAGGAAGGAAGGAAAGAAGGAACTTTTTTTTTTGTTATTGGTTGTTTTCCCTTTCCAAAATGGCAGCGACAGAGGCCAATGCGGCGCCGGTGGTCCAGGAAGACGGGAAAACCCCCGAGAGCAAGCCGGCGGAGGCCGAGCAGCCGGCCAACAACGCCAACACAAACTCAGAGACTGCCAACAGCGAGGTTGTTGATAAAGACGGTTCCGCTGTCAACAGCGAGGTTGTCGATAACAAAGAGACTGTGAACAACGACACGGCAGCGGGAGCCGAAGACGGAGACGCAGCCGCGGCGGCGAGCGAGGAGGCGGCGGCGGCTCCGCCTCAGAACTCGGAAAACGCCTCCTCCGCGGAGCCCAAGACCTCGTTCCTGGACTCCTTCCTCAACAAGAGCGGCCTGGGGAAGGTGATGGGAGGAAGGAAGAAGAAAGAGTCGATCACAGCCACCACCGGAGGAGAGGAGAACGCAGTCGAGGGAGGGGGGGAGAAGGAGGGAGAGAAAGGGGGCGAGGAGGCTGCGGCGCCTGAGGGCGGAGCAGAGGGCGGCACGGACGGAGAGGCGACGATAGAGAAAGCGGAAAACGGAGAGAAGGAAGAAGAGAAGAAGGCGGAGAAGGGCAAACCGGCGGAGGCCAAATCCATGGTTCGAGATCTGATCAGGAAGCCGGTGGCGAGGATCTTCTCCCATCGCAGCACCGAGAAGAAAGACGTTAAGGTTCGATCCAAGTCCCTGGACCGGCTGGATCCCGAGGCCCTCAACGCCGCCGCGGACTCCACCGCGGAGGAGGGAGGAGCCACGGAGGCGGCGGCGGCGGCGGCGGGAGGTGCAGACGAAGGTGAAGAGGGAGAACAGAAAGCCGCGTCGTCCTCGGCGACCACCAAGCACATGAAGCGCTGGCACTCCTTCAAGAAGCTCATGGCTCAGAAGGGGCACAAGAAGAGCGCAGGAGAAGACGTGAAGGAGGAGGACGGAGAGGGAGGCGGAGACTCGTCCACGCTGGACTCCAAGGAGTCGGGGCAGAAAAGGTGGAAGCTGAAACGCTCCTGGACCTTCCAGGGTTTGAAGAGGGACCCGTCGGTGGTCGGCATCAGCGGGAAGGCCAAGGGCTCGGACAAAGACTCTGCCGACAACGCAAAGCCGGAGGAGGAAGTGGCGGCGGCAGTGGCGGCGGCGGCGGAGGAAGCGGTGGAAGGAGAGGAGGCCAAGGAGGAGGGAGGAACAGAGGAAGCCAAGGCTGAGGGAGGGGAGGAGAAGGAAAAGGCTGAGGGAGGGGAGGAGGAGAAGGCAGCAGCAGCCGCCGGTAGTGGTGGGACGGTGACGCAACATGCCAACGAGATCTGGACCTCCTTCAAGAAGCGCGTCATACCCAAGTCCAAACGCGCCAACACCGAGTGCGCCCCCTCTGGAGAGGAGGATGCAACTGCAGCCACAGGTGAGACGACACACAAAATATCATGACAACCTCCGGAAAATAAACATCTGTTTGGCGCCACTTGTCACGATTAGTTTCATTATCAATGAATCTGCCGATCCATTTTTTAGTCTATAAAGTGTCAAAAATAGTAAAAAATGTCCATCACAGTTTCTTAAAGACCAAGGAGATGTGTAGAAAACTCCCTGCTGGACTGATGACAAGATGTATTTAAATGTCTTGTTTTGTTAGTCCAAAACCTGATGGAAATACAGAAAAGAGCAGGAAACCACCATGATTGAGAGGCTGAAAACCGCATTTTCTGCCATATGTTTGCATAAGAAATTACTTTAACAACTAATTCTTTAGCAAAATGGCGGGAAAGCATGATGCAACTGCAGCCGGCGCCTCAGGGGAGATTACACAACAACTTACAAAAACGCAGCATCTGGTTGGGGGCACTTCACATCACATTTCAGATAGTTTCACGTCAGTGTTTGAAGCCCAAAAAGTGGCAGAACGTCACTGTTTTTGCGTCTTTGCTCCACCATCGATCATCTGATGAGCCAAATGTAACTTTGGAGCCTTAAATTGGACTTATGGTTCTGCGATGAATCTACACCGTGTGACGCGTAGGCACGGACCCTTTAATGTTGCCTAACGTGCACCTCACCTAGAAATCTAACTTCTTGTTGTGAAAACAACAACAACAACAACAACAACAACAACTGTGATTGGTCCGCTTGGCTGTGGATTGGTAGTGTCACATTTCCTCTAGTCTCGCATTGCCGGACCTTCTGAGGAGGAAGGTCTGGCGAGTCCACACAGCATTCTGGGACGGGAGGAGAACATGCTCCGGTTTATTGACATTTCTTTAAACCAATCACAATCGTCTTGGGCGGGGCTAAGCGGAAGACAGAGCCACGCTGCTGCTGCAAAATGGCCTCGGGAAGGAAGTTGTTTTGGTGGAACATATGTACGTTCAAAAGTTGTTTTAGTCGTGCAAGAAACTTCCAATTGGACAGATAGTCTAGCTAGCTGTCTGGATTTACCCTGCAGAGATCTGAGGACCAGGTAACCATAGTCCTCAGATTGGACAGATAGTCTAGCTAGCTGTCTGGATTTACCCTGCAGAGACCTGAGGACCAGGTAACCATAGTCCTCAGATTGGACAGATAGTCTAGCTAGCTGTCTGGATTTACCTTGCAGAGATCTGAGGACCAGGTAACCATAGTCCTCAGATTGGACAGATAGTCTAGCTAGCTGTCTGGATTTACCCTGCAGAGACCTGAGGACCAGGTAACCATAGTCCTCAGATTGGACAGATAGTCTAGCTAGCTGTCTGGATTTACCTTGCAGAGATCTGAGGACCAGGTAACCATAGTCCTCAGATTGGACAGATAGTCTAGCTAGCTGTCTGGATTTACCCTGCAGAGATCTGAGGACCAGGTAACCATAGTCCTCAGATTGGACAGATAGTCTAGCTAGCTGTCTGGATTTACCCTGCAGAGATCTGAGGACCAGGTAACCATAGTCCTCAGAAATCAGCCGCAGGTTAGAGCACCAACACAGAGACTGAAGACGGGGACGGACATCCAAAAAAGTGGGAAAAGTCGGTGAAAAGGCGACAAAAACGTGACAAAAAGCTACGAAAAGGTTAAACAAAAGGATGACAAAAAGGTTGTGACAAAAAGGTAACAAAAAGGCGTCCAAAAGGCTACGAAAGGGCGACAGAAAAAAGATAAAAAGGCAACAAACACGATAAAAAGGCTACGAAAAGGCAACGAAAACGCAATAAATAAATAGAGAGCCAACACAGAGACTGAGGACGGCGACGGACATCCGAAAAGGCGACGAAAGGCTTAAAAAAATGATGACAAAAAGGCGACAAAAAAGGCTATGAAAAGGCGACAAAAACGTGATAAATTAATACAAAAAGGCAACAAAAAGGACAGATAGTCTAGCTAGCTGTCTGGATTTACCCTGCAGCGATCTGAGGACCAGGTAGCCGCAGGTTAGAGCGCCAACACAGAGACAGAGGACGGGGACGGAGGTTAGAGCGCCGACACAGAGACCGAGGACGGGGACGGAGGTTAGAGCGCCGACACAGAGACAGAGGACGGGGACGGAGGTTAGAGCGCCGACACAGAAACAGAGGACGGGGACGGAGGTTAGAGCGCCGACACAGAGACAGAGGACGGGGACGGAGGTTAGAGCGCCGACACAGAGACAGAGGATTATAGAGATTTAGTAGAAAACAAGCTGGTAGATGGATCAAAAATCAATGCAGGAATCATGATGCATTTAATCTAACGCTAGTCTTTAGGACTGTAACGCTGTTTAGCCAATCAGACGTAGTTATGCTGTAGTCTTAACTGTAGAATATTTGCTGTAGAATCACAGATAATAAAGAGAAGTCTGAGTCTCTAAGTCTATCTTTCTGATTTACATTAACTTGTAGAGTTAAACGCGACGAATATATTAATCAGAAGATTTTAACAACTGGTACTTTGATGCTTATCCTCAAAGCCCGTTACGTTGCACATCCTCGTGTCAGCTTTTAGCTTTAATTGGTTATTTGGATGTTGTTTTTGATCAACAGTGGGAACTTAAACCAGACGTTGGTGTCTTTTATTTCCACTTTGTTTTTAAAGACGTCCGTTGGAATTTACAGCGGCACCTGAATAATCCCGGAAATGAAACATCGCTGATATAGACTACATTTACTCGTACCCGGGTTCTTGTTCGTAAACAGCTTTCCGACCATCGTCAGAAAGCACGTTTTTGTTTCTCCATCCCCACCGCTGGAGTCAGTACCCCCTCTGAAACTAACCCCCATCACTCTTTCACTCGCTCTACCACACTCTCCTCACACAAGTACACACACTACACACGGCGCTGCTGTTCTCTTAACCCTGGTGTTGTCCTCGGGTCAAATTGACACGTTTTAAAGTGTTTTATGTCAGAAATATGGATTTCTTTCAACCAAATTGCCCAAAAATAACATGTATGATTCATTCCATACAACATTCTTCAGGTAAAGTTAATGATTACTTTCATTGAATTTTTTGGGTGTTTTATTTAATCTTATAGCATTTGAATTCTTCTTTTTTTTTATGGTTTCCAAACAGTATCCGGACTAAACTTGGACATATATCCACATCTGTAATCCACTCAACATCCTCTGATCTTAACTATTAGTCAAAAATAATTCATAATTTCTGCCTTTTTAACTAAAAACGTGTGTTTAATTTGATATAAATGAGCTTTGTTGACCATGAATTCCAAGAATAAGTATAAAACCTATTATTAAACCAGCTCAGGTTTTAAAAAAAAAAAGTGCCAAAAAAATTGGAAAAAGTGAGAAAGAAATCAGAAAAAGGACAAAAACATCGGAAAAGCACAAATAAAAATAAATTTTGACCTGGTAGGACAAGTTCGTGGTTAACGGGAAGACCACACGGGGATTAAAGAGGTACGCTAGAACGATGCAGACACACCAGCGCACAATTGTGAATCCTCACGATGACGTAGTCTCTGCGTAGGAATGTAGTTATCAATCCCAGCAGAGTCCCTTTCATGCTAACAGTCCTTTTATAAGAAGCTGTAGAACAAAACCTTTACAGGTGTCTCATTTAGACTTACAGTTCGACATGGATACCATCAAAAACACCGAGACTATTTGTGTCTGTCTCCGTCCAGGGAGCAAAGACAGGAAGTAACTAACTGCTAACTGCTTAAGGGAGATAATGTACTGGGACTTTTTCCACAATATAAAATATTCAACATCTGATGTGAAATTCAAGTCACACCGTGGATTTAGTCACCAGTAAAAAGACTGAGTTGCTCTCTGGCTGCATAAAGAAAATACAGAATCCTGGACACGTCCACATTTTGGAGGAAATTGGTTTGGACTCAATCCATTTTTAACCCAGATTCCTCTTTGAGATGATAACAAATAATATGCATTAAATTAGACCACAATTTTTTAATTTGCAAATGGTATTTCTTCAAATTGGATTTCCACTTGAATTGTTATGACGAATCTAATTTGGCTGGCGAGGAAAGTTGAGCCTCTAGCAGCTAACGAGAGAGACGTTTTTCTCAAGAGTTGCTACGTGGAGAACCAAACGGAGCTAAAAGCAGAGTTACAATTGGACTTCCGTTCATCGTAAACAACTCCAATGGGACGATGTTGCTCGCTGTCTCCTAAACACGGAAATAGACCCAATCACAATGTTTGTTCGCTATAACTTCCTGGTAGAAACCTTGTGCAAGTCATAAATGTTCTTTTTAGTAAGTGTCATTCGGTTTTGTCATGACAAGTTATGGTTAGGGTCCATGTGTTCATGGCAGTGTCATGTCACTCTTACGTAGATACCCTAAAGTAAAGTGTTACCGCCCAAACTAGCAGTCAGTCGGACTGGTGGCGCCATGCTGCTGTTCCTACAGCTAGATTTGGTAAATACTGTACCTATACTGAAGTATATGTCTTTAAATGTTACAGTTATGGCAAGAAATGACAACAGAATTGTTTTTTAGGTTTGCTGATTTCACATTTCTCGTTAACCCGGACGTTGTTTTTGTGTTAGCGCAACATAGCGGTAATTCGGTCTATAGGCAGCTCTGAATCTTCAATTCTTTAATGATATGGTGGTGGTGGCCAAAGAAGAATGAATGCAGCTTTTAATATAGTTATCAGAAACATTACGCTTGGGAAAATCTTATTCACGTATTCACGTCATTCTGCAGGAGGAAGTGCCCTTTCTCTGAAATGGCCGATGTTTTATTTATTTATTTATTTATTTAGTAATTTATTCATTCAGGACAATGCACATTGATGAACAAGCACAACAGTACGTGTAAATGTGCCAGATTGTAGCCCGAGGGCTAATTTACATCTGCAGTCCAATCGACAGGTTGGAGTTACAATAAAAAAAAGACATAGGATCGTCACATTTAGTATGTAAAGACAGGAAGAAACAAAAAGAAAGAACAAAACAAAACAAAAACCGGACAATTCATTAGTAAAAGTTAAAATGGAAACACAAGTTAGCGGTGCTTACACGTCTAAGCCTCAGCTTTACCCGGCTCTTAAAGGAGGCCAAAGTGGGACGCTCCCTTATAGTTGGGGGAAGTATTTCCCATAATGCATTGCCTTTAATAGATGCATTATGGCTGAAGGAAGTTTTTGTGGTGATCCGAGTGTGTCTATGTTTAATAAACTCCAGCAGTGGAGCCAGGCCACAAAGTACATTATAAATTAAACACAATGAGGAAAATGTACAATAATTATCAAAACTTAATAAGATATATTTCTTAGGATTTCGGAGGTAGTCGATGAGAATCTTACTCACACAGAAGCTTTAACCGTTAGGCAAGGCAGCTTTATCTGTAGAGCACATTTCAGCAACAGGGCAATTCAAAGTGCTTTACACAAAATCAGTTAAACAGATAAAACACAAGTACAAACAGTTAAAATCATAAGCATTAAAAACCGGTAAAACACATGAATAGACAGTTAAAAACAAATAGAAAAATAAAACACAAGAATAAAAGTTACAGTGCAGCATAAGAAATGTAAAGAATGAGCATTCATTTAAAGAAAGGCAGCATCAAAAAGAAAGGTCTTCAGCCTTGATTTAAAAGAACTGAGAGTAGCAGCGGATCTGCAGGTTTCTGGGAGTTTATTCCAGATATGAGGAGCAAAAAAACTAAAAACTCCCTCCCCTGTTTAGTTTTGACTCTGGGGACGGGAAAGAAAATCCCCCTTTTCCCCAGGTGACCCTGAAGTCCGGGGTGGGGGGTCATGGTGAAAGTACAGACCTGTCCCAATGCCCTAAAGGGGTTCTGGGGGGTTTCATAGTTGGTATGGGTGGGGACCGGGCCCCCGGGGATTAAAACCTGAAGGTCGGGGGGGGGTTGGGTGTAGTTGGGGCGGGGTTTCCGGGGAATGGTTAAATTTTTGGACCAAAAACCGTTAAGGGATTAAAAAATGCAAAAAGTCCTTTGAAAAAAATTTCCCTTTGAGAACGGGAAAACCAGTGAAAAAGATTTAAAAACTGGAGTGATGTGACCCCCACCCTTTTGGGCTTAGTGAGGCGGACGGGGTTCCAGTTCTTGGTTTTAGTGAGGCCTGGGGGGATGTGTCCAGTCTCTTGGTCTTGTAAACCCGAGCCCACGTTCGAATCCCTCCCAGCTGTCTGATTGATTTTTAGGGACCTGAAAAAGACCCCTTTTACAGTGTGGGCTATAAAGTAAGGGTGGAAATTTTCCCCCCAAATCCTGTTGACAATCCTCCTTAAACCCCTTGTATCTTTTAAGCCGATCTACTCGGGCCTTTCTTTGCCTATTTTCGACATCCATTCCACTTTTTTTTTTAAGTTTTTCCCCTTCGGTCGTCTTTCTTTTTATAAAACCCCAAACCTAACCCATTTTGAGACTCCCTTCCCCCAAAATTAGCCCCATTTAGTGCTGCCTTTCGGTCTGTCTTTCTCGGTCTTTCCCTTTTGTAAAAAAACCCTAACCCAAAAACCTTTTAAACCCTTCCCTACCCCTGTGCGGGTTAAATTTTGGACGAGAGGAGGGCAAAGACGCAAAGGCAGCCAAGGCCAAGCGCTCCCATTTTGGCCGCGCCGTTTCTCTGAAGAACTTCATCCTGCGAAAGGGCAAGTCCACCAGCGTGGACATGGGTGAGGGCGCCAAGGAGGAGGAAGAGGAGGAGGAGGGGGCCGCCGCGGAGGGAGGTGAGGCCGGAGACGCAGCCAAGGAAGGGACGGCCGACGGCGACGCCAACGACAAAGACGCCACGGAGGCCGAGAAGACGCCAGCGGCGCCGGAGGCCGGGGGGGACGCGGCGGCCAAGGTGGAGGCGGAGAAGACGCCGGCCGACGCCCCGGTGACCAACGGGGAGAACGGCTGCTCCAACGGCACGGGGGACGAGAACGCCACACACAATCACCAGGACGACGGGGACGAGGACGCCGGCAAGACACCGGGCGGCGGCAGCCCCGTGAAGAAGGGCAAGGAATCGGGGGGGGCCAAAGAGGAGGCCAACGCCAAGATCATCAACACCACGGCGGCTGTGAACAGCGGTGAGTTAGAGCACGCCGACCGGGACTCTGACGGAGACTCTGAAGGAGACACTAACAGACGACAGCGACACGCACCAGCACTAACAAACCATAGCAAACAAACCAAAAGCAGCGGCCCAGAACCTGAGCTAGCGTTAGCCGTTAGCAGGGAGGAGAAGGGGGAAGGGGAAGGGGGGGAGGTGGAGGAGGCAGGGGGGGCAGAGTTATCTCCACAAAATGGAGGTTGTGACGATGGTGCAGAGAGGGAGGAGGAGGAGGAGGAGGAGGAGATGAGGAAGAGGGATCTTCGAGATGCAGCGGTGGCCATTGTTCAGAACGTGATGTCAGCAGCGACGGACCAATTAGAGAGGGAGCTGTCCTTCGACAACGGTCTGAACGGGTGTTACGACACCGACATTCGATACTAATAACACAAACACACGTAATGATATTAACCCTCATGTTGTCCTCGGGTCAAATTGCCCCGTTTTCCTATATTAAATGTTCTTTTTAATTCCCCAAAATAATATGATTGATTCCACCCAACGCTCTTTGCGAAGTACAAATCTCTACTTTCATTAATTTTGGGTCTTATTCTATTTTATAGCATTGTAAAACAAATGGAAGTGTTGTTGAAATAGTATTTAGTAAAAGTTGACATATTCCAGTCTGTGATTATCATCAACATCCATTCCTTTAATTTTAGTCTAAATAATTCCTAATTTCTGCTTTTCTAACTCAAACATTAGGGATAATTTCCTATGAATGAGCTTTATTGACCATAAATTCCAAAAATAACTGTAAAACTAAAGTTAATAAGTTAGTGTTGCGTAGTGTTGAAAACGTCAAAAAAAGTGACAAACGTCAAAAGTGTTGAAAAAAGGGACAAAAATTTAAAACGTCAATGAAAAGCGTCAACAAAAAGTGTTGGTTGACACTAAAACTATAACTAAAATAAGCGTATTTCCTAAGATGATGACACTGTACACACATATATATATAGGCATGTCAACTTTCCTGCGTGATTGCATGAGGAAAATCTATTTCTTGCTAAATCCCTTTAAAGAAATTGCAGTGTGGCTGTTGAATAAGTCTTTGTGCACCTGTAAAAAAAACAGCAAGTATAGATAGAAGAAAGGAGAGATGGAGAGAGAGAGAGAGAGAGAGAGAGAGAGAGAGAGAGAGAGAGAGAGAGAGAGAGACCCATTTCATTTAGTGACCGCTACTTTCAGTGCAACGTCATGTTCATGTACAGCCAGACAACTAAACCGGTTTAACCCTCCTGTTGTCCTCGGGTCAAATTTGACCCCTTTAGAAAATGTCTATATCTGAAATATGAGGTTTCTTTTAACCAACATACCACACAAAAATGGATTGGATTCCTTACAACGCTCTTTGCAAATACAATGGATCTCTTTCATTCCTCTGATCTTAACTATTAGTCAAAATAACTCATAATTTCTGCTTTTTAACTGAAATATTCGGTACAATTCTATATAAATGAGGGTTATTGACCATTAATTCCAAAAAGTACTGTAAACTAGTGTTAGTAAGGTGGTGTTAGTGAAAATAAAAAAATAAAAGAAGTCTGAAAAAGGCACAAAAGTGTCATATTTATGTCCGTTTTTATAACCTAGGTGGACAACACAAGGGTTAAAAGGACTCAGGTGGTGTGTGTGGATTCCCAGAGCAGCTACAGTTGGAGGCTGACTGTTCATGAACTTATAAAAAAAAATAGATATCACACTAACTGCGACATGGCTGAGCCTGTCACAGTGCAAGCTAACTGCAGCCCCAATGAAACAGTCCCTTAAGAGGAGATTTAGCAGCAACGTGGTTAAGTCTTTGCTTTTTTCCCCGTCTTCCGTGACCTGCAGACATAAATGGATTCAATCCAGATGTGAAGAGTAGGGCTTATCAACAGATTCTCACTCCCCTCTCATAAAATATGGACGCTTGACGTTGTTATTGACACTAAAAATCTCCTTTAGCATCATCTTAACATGCTGGGTCGGTACTGTTGGCTTCACTTTTGACGCAGTTAGGTTAAGGAAAAGGCCGTGGGTGGGTGGGATGACATGTGGAAGAATGGGACAGTTGGGTTTAGAGAAGAAAGAATGGGCAGTTGGGTTTAGGATGAAGAGAATGGGACAGTTGGGTTTTAGGAGAAGAAGAATGGGACAGTTGGGGTTTAGGAGAAAGAAGAATGGGACAGTGGGTTTAGGGAAAAGAACGGACAGTTGGGTTTGGTGAGAAGAGAGGGACGTTGGGTTTAGGGAAGAAGAACGGGACAGTTGGTTTAGGAGAAGAAGAAGAGGACAGTTGGGTTTAGGATGAAGAAGAAGAATGGGACAGTTTTGGGGTTTTGGAGAAGAAGAAGCGGACCGTTGGGTTTAGGAGAGAAGAACGACGGACAGTTGGTTTAGGAGAAGAAGAACGGACAGTTGGGTTTAGGAGAAGAAGAACGGGACAGTTGGGTTTAGGGAGAAGAACGGGACAGTTGGTTTAGGTGAAGAGAAGGGACAGTTGGTTTAGGAAGCAAGAACGGGACAGTTTGGGTTAGGTGAAGAAGAAGGGACAGTTGGGTTTAGGAGAGACGAACGGGACATTGGGTTTAGGTGAAGAAGAACGGACAGTTGGGTTTAGGAGAGAAGAACGGGACAGTTGGGTTTAGGGAAGAAGAACGGGACAGTTGGGTTTATGAGAGAAGAACGGGACAGTTGGGTTTTGGAGAAGAAGAACGGACGTTGGTTTAGGAGAAGAAGAAGAACTGGACAGTTGGGTTTAGGAGAAGAAGAACGGGACAGTTGGTTTTAGGAGAAGAAGCAGAACGGGACAGTTGTTGGGTTTAGGAGAAGAAGAAACGGGACAGTTGGGTTTAGGAGAGAAGAACGGGACGTTGGGTTTAGGAGAACAGAAGAACGGGACAGTTGGGTTTAGGTGAAGAAGAACGGGACAGTTGGGTTTAGGTGAGAATAACGGGACAGTTGGGTTTAGGAGAAGAGACGGGACAGTTGGGTTTAGGTGAAGAAGAAATGGACAGTTGGGTTTGAGATCAGAAGAACGGGACAGTTGGGTTTAGGGAAGAATGAACGGACATTGGGTTTAGAGAAGAGAACGGGACAGTTGGGTTTAGGAGAAGAAGAACTGGACAGTTGGTTTAGGTGAAGAAGAAGGGACAGTTGGGTTTAGGAGAAAGAACGGGACAGTTTGGGTTTAGGAGAAGAGAAAGGGACAGTTGGGTTTGTAGAGAAGAAGAGAACGGACGTTGGGTTTAGGAAGAAGAAGACGGACAGTTGGGTTAGGAGAAAAGAAAACTGGACAGTTGGGTTTAGGAGAAAAGAAACGGGACAGTTGGGTTTAGGAGAGAAGAACGGACAGTTGGGTTTAGGACAGAAGAAGGACAGTTGGTTTAGGAGAAGAAGAAGTGGACAGTTGGGTTTGAGAGAAGAAGAACGGGACAGTTGGTTTAGGAGAGAAGACGGACAGTTGGTTTAGGGAGAAGACGGACAGTTGGTTAGGAGCAGAAGAACGGACAGTTGGGTTTAGGAGAAAAGAAGAACGGGACAGTTGGGTTTAGGAGAAGAAGAACGGACAGTTGGGTTTAGGAGAGAAGAAGAACGGACAGTTGGTTTAGGAGAAGAGAACGGGACAGTTGGTTTAGGAGAAGAGAATGGACAGTTGGGTTTAGGAGAAGAAGAACGGGACAGTTGGGTTTAGGAGAAGAAGAGAACGGACGTGTGGTTTAGGAAAACAATGCGACGGTTGGGTTTAGGAAGACGTGACATGCGGGACATACTACTCGCTACCGTAGTCGCTCTTAGTGCCACGTCATCTTCAACCCCGTGTAGTTGCAGCTCTGTACAAACACGCTGAAGGGCGCTTCTTCAGCGTGAAAAAGCTCCAAATTGTACCAATACCAAAACCGTGACTCCAACACCACTTCCTGAACTATACTTATTTGATACCAATTCCATGAAATTTTGTCATTTTCATTTTTTAGAATCCAAAGAAATTACATTAGGGAAAAAATCTTTGCAATTACCTTTCAGCTCCGACTACGTGAGCCCCGTCTGGTCTCTGGGTAACTTTAAGACAGCCAATCAAAAACCCTATCAGATCTTGGTAGAAGCATGCTGTGGGAAGACTAACTCGCTGATGAGATGTAATCCTAAGGTATTGAACATAAGACATTGAAAGACGAGCCATTTTTTCGATACTCAATACTTTAAAGGCAAGTCCGTCGGTGCCTAAAAAGTGTAGAATACGGTACCCAGCCCCAGTGAGGAGAGACAAAGATGGAGAGATAAAGTTACTTAATGTCCCGGACATTTAAAGTTATATTTTTTTGTACGTTGAGCGGGGTCTTCAACATCTTTTAGACCAGCGACCCCTAAACTGAAAGATCAGATAGAGGAGGGACCCCCTACCGCACATATACAGTATATATATGGAGTATATACAGTATATATATGTGTGTATATGTATGTATATATGTATGTGTATGTGCTGCATGTATAAATGTATGTGTACGTCTGTGTGTATATATACAGTAGATATATATACATGTGTGTATGTATATAAGTATGTGTATGTATATATATACAGTATGTGTGTATATATATATAATATATGTATATGTGTGTGGATATTTGGATGTTATTTATGCATCAAGTTTTAATGTTAAGTATCTGTCTGTGGCGCCGGTGTAGCTCATCTGGTAGAGCGCACGCCTATATAAGGAGGCTCAGTCCTCAATGCAGCGGGCCGGGGTTTGACTCCGACCCGCGTCCCTTAGCTGCATGTCATTCCCCCTTCTCTCCCCTCTCACGTCTGGCTTTCTTATCAAATAAAGGTCTAAAAATGCCCCCAAAAAACGTGGAAAGCACAGTGACTCCTTTATAACTGTATGGCTACCATAGCGGCTAGCTTACCTACAGTAAGCTTATCTTCAATGTGTAATTATTTTTTTCCCAAATAGGCCAATTTGTCTTTGCTAATAAAATTGTGCATTCATATTAATGTACAGTAACATCATTTGGCAGCCCCCCTTTACTACACTGAGGACCCCCCTGTGTGTCCAGGACCCCCTGTTGAAGATCTCTGCTCTAAAGGCCCTCTAAAGACTCACTCCTCGTTCAAATCGTTTTACACGTTCCCACCCGGGAGCCAAAAGCTCAAAGCTGCCAGACACCGAGCGTGAGGAGGTGAAGCGCCTGTGAACCAGAAGGCGCTCCATTATTTATCAGTCCCAGCCTCCTCCTCTCCATTCAAGTGCAGTTTTAGGGCTTTGAGTCCAGCTTGGTGTCGCTTTGATCTCACACAGACCAACAGATGTTTGTGGAGAGCAGCGCGGCTCCTGCTGCGACCGCCGTGCCGTTCTCTCAAAGCCTCTTCATCTCGAAGGGCAAACACTGAACGCTGTTTAACACCTCGGGCCTCCGTGTTTTGGCCTCCATCCTCCACCCTCCACCCTCTAGCGGATTGGCTGCTACAGCTCCAGATAGTTAGCTCTCTGTTTTGCTGTGGAGGAGTTTAGCAGACATCAATAGAGTTGAGTCCATCAACGGATTAGCGGGCAGAATCAAAGTGTCACAGAGCCTCTACAACAAGCCAGATTAACTAGCCTTCTCTCTCTCTGTCTGTCTGTCTCTCTGCTGTCTCCCTCTCGCTGGGGTGGGGTTGGATGGTCAGGTTTTTAGATTTTAGGGAAACACTGTGAGCACAAAGGATGGTCTAAACATAAAAGACAAAAGAAGAGAAGGCACAAATGTACAGAAACAGGACAGAAAGAGAAATGAGAGACAGACAGGCAAAAAGACAGAATGTACATCTTCCTTTTGGTTATGATGTTATGCTGATGATCGTCTATTATAATGTGACAACTTTGTCATATTTTCCTCATGAAGTTGTTGTGTTGTTTCCTTTGTGTACGTCCTTAAACAACTCAAACTAACCCAACACTAGAGAGTCGAACATCTGCACTAAACCACTCAACACACATGCAACATTTAACCCTTTTTATATGACTGTTTATTATTATTTATTATTATTATTATTATTATTATTTATTATCCTTTTTATCCAAGACCTATTTTTTAATACATTTTTCAATCTCTTCTGTTATCATTTACCAGACAAAAAGGCGGGAAACGTGTGAGGCCCACACAAAGAGGATTAGAACTGCCTGGGATTCGCTGAGCAAGGAGCCCTGAGCCCCGCCCCCCTTCCCTAAATCCTCCTCCCACCCTCCTGCCTCCCTCCTCTACTCCCGTCATCCCTCCTTCCTTCCGAATAAACGGAGTAATCACGTGTTAAGAGAACACCATGGTGAGAAAAAGAGATTGAAATGAGAGAGTTTGAGAGAATGAGAAAGATGCAATTCATGTAGATGAGAAGTGAAAAATAAGACTTACTCAGAAAGCAATAATTCAAAGCCCTTCTTTTCCATCCATCATCCATCCATCCTTACATCCATCCCCTCCGTCCAGTTACATACATACATGCATACACACATGTACATCCAGTGTTTTAATTATTTCTTTGCTTGTCTGTGAGATTTTATATTGTCTACGAGAGAAAAGAAATGTAAAAGAAAAAAAAAGAAATTAAAATCGAGACATTCCATTTTCCTCTTTCGCCGCCCTATTTCCTCCTCGTCACGCTACTTAACCGCTCTTCTCTGTCTCTACCGTCTCCTGATTGGTGGATAAAAAAAAAAAAAAGACTTAGTTTTATATTGACGGCCATTTTGGTTTGTAGTCCCCCCCCCCCCTCTCAACCCCCCCCTTCGCCCCCCTTCTACCCAACCGTTCCCGTAGATATGTGACAGTGCAGCAGGACCATGTTGCTACGGTATATAAACTGCCCTGAGGACCGCCACTTCCCAACCAACACTGCAATGTCTTCAGCTCTGTGTGTTTAATGTTTTTAGACTGTTATATTGTGTACATGAATTAAAATAAAAGTGCAAAAAAAAAAAAATCAAATATTAAAATCAAAAATGTTTTTTTTTTTCCTTTTCGTTTGGTTTGGATTCTCTTTTTTCATTCTTGTTTTTGGTTTTTCTTCTTTTTAAAACACATCTTCTCACTGTTACTGCAGTCTGGCAATATGCTGTAATAAAAATATTAATAATAATAATAATAATAATAATAATAATGATGATGATGATGATGTTTTTGTTGGTCCACGTTTTCACATGTCCGCTAGCAAATTGTCAAGAACAAAATAGTACAATAAAGACTAAAATCTAACAACTAAACTGCAAGTCATTGTGGGGTGTCCTATTTTAAGTGTTGTGTGCAGACGGGTGGGCGGAGGGACAGGGCTGGGGGGGGGGGGGGGGCGTTACGCTTGAACACCATTGGATGTTCGTTAATCTGTGTATTGATAATCTCATCCTTTTACGTAATGGGCAAAATAATACTTTGTATTAAAGTAGATCTGTGTGTATTATCTGGCAGCAGGATGCCGGTGTTTCATGTAGACGGGCAGGGGACGTCCATATGTCCACAGTCCCTCCACGCCCCCGCCGTTATTACCAAAGACGGTTAATATTAACGGACAAAGCATCCGGTTTGGCAAAGTGCAGCAAATGCAGAAGTGCCTTAAACCTGGTTTCTATCTGATCTCCAGCAGGGGGCAGACACCTTAAGCCTGCTTTCTATCTGATCTCCAGCAGGGGGGGACTCCTTAAACCTGCTTTCTATCTGATCTCCAGCAGGGGGCAGACACCTTAAGCCTGCTTTCTATCTGATCTCCAGCAGGGGGGGACTCCTTAAACCTGCTTTCTATCTGATCTCCTGCAGGGGGGGACTCCTTAAACCTGCTTTCTATCTGATCTCCAGCAGGGACCTAAGTGGTTCTATTGATCTCACGGTTAAACCTGCTTTCTATCTGATCTCCTGCAGGGGGGGGCTCCTTAAACCTGGTTTCTATCTGATCTCGCAGGACAAGCGGGGGGGGGACTCCTTAAACCTGCTTTCTATCTGATCTCCAGCGGGGGGCAGACTCCTTAAACCTGCTTTCTATCTGATCTCCTGCAGGGGGGGACTCCTTAAACCTGCTTTCTATCTGATCTCCAGCAGGGGGGCGACTCCTTAAACCTGCTTTCTATCTGATCTCCAGCAGGGGGGACTCCTTAAACCTGCTTTCTATCTGATCTCCAGCAGGGGGGACTCCTTAAACCTGCTTTCTATCTGATCTCCAGCAGGGGGGGACTCCTTAAACCTGCTTTCTATCTGATCTCCAGCAGGGGGGGGACTCCTTAAACCTGCTTTCTATCTGATCTCCAGCAGGGGGGGGACTCCTTAAACCTGCTTTCTATCTGATCTCCTGCAGGGGGCGACGTGCCATTGCAGAAGGAGTCTGGTTTCTGTAGAAGTCTTTGAGAAAGTGACCCACTGCTCACTTGATTTATTACCTCAGTAAACATTTTCATAATGAGTTTTCGGTCTCAAAAAAATCTCAACTTTCTGATTAGCGCTCAAAACGCCCAAAGCGCGACAGATGTGCCTCGTTGCAGCTGAGCGTCAGTTGCTCAAGATGGCGACGGTGTGAACCTCCGGTAAGTCAGTTGTTCCCAAACAATTTCACGTCAAGGACCCCAACACTGGGGTCCCAATTAGACCACTGACCCCAGTTTGATAAGAGTTGGAAAAAAAAGGTAATTTTAAACACGGCACCAAGGTGGGGATCTGTTCTGAGTCCGTTTGTATGAGCACCAACACGCTAAAGCAAAGGGAAGCAGAAAGCTGAACTAGTGAGAAGGTGCTCTTTCGTTTTGACATGGTGAGGAAATAAGAAGCATGAAGACAAAGAAGGTCCATGCTCAGCGCCTTCTGTCTCCAATTTCTCCTCCCACTTCTTCATTTTCCTACCATCTGAAATTAAAAGTGCAGGTTTTTTATTAGAGCAACATTTTTGAAGAAAGATCTCTTCTTCATTTTTCCTAGCTGCTGCGTGGGCTTCTTCTTCTCCTTCTCTCTTCTACAAGCTGTGGAAGAGCCAGAATATTTTTGCAGCCAAGTCCGTGCAGCGCTTTGATGAACTGCTTCATTTATGTATTTTCAGCTACGTCTTTACACTTTACTGTGTAGTACACAGTCATTATGTAGCTCAGCGTAAATTCTTGCAGGAAGACCTAATTTATAACCCTCATGTTGTCCCCATGTTGTCTTCATGTTGCCCTCATGTTGTCTTCATGTTGTCCCCATGTTGTCCCCATGTTGTCTTCATGTTGTCTTCATGTTGCCCTCATGTTGTCCTCATGTTGTCCCCATGTTGTCCCCATGTTGTCTTCATGTTGCCTTCATGTTGCCCTCATGTTGTCCTCATGTTGCCATCATGTTGTCCTCATGTTGTCCCCATGTTGTCCCCATGTTGTCTTCATGTTGTCTTCATGTTGTCCTCATGTTGCCCTCATGTTGTCCCCATGTTGTCCTCATGTTGTCTTCATGTTGCCCTCATGTTGCCCTCATGTTGCCCTCATGTTGCCCTCATGTTGTCCCCATGTTGCCTCATGTTGTCCTCATGTTGTCCTCATGTTGTCTTCATGTTGTCTTCATGTTGCCCTCGTGTTGCCCTCATGTTGTCCCCATGTTGTCTTCATGTTGTCTTCATGTTGTCCTCATGTTGTCCTCATGTTGTCCTCATGTTGTCCTCATGTTCCTATATCAATGTTCTTTTTAATTCCCCAAAATACATGATTGATCCCAACGCTCTTTGCCAAGTACAAATCTCTACTTTCATTAATTTTGGGTCTTATTCTATTTTATACGATTGTAAAACAAATGGAGTGTTGTTGAAATAGTGTTGAGTAAAAGTTGACATATTCCAGTCTGTGATTATCATCAACATCCATTCCTTTAATTTCAGTCTCAATAATTCCTAATTTCTGCTTTTCTAACTCAAACATTAGGTATAATTTCCTATAAATGAGCTTTATTGACCATAAATTCCAAAAATAACTTGAAAACTAAAGTTAATAAGTTAATGTTACGTAGTGTTGAAAACATCAAAAAAAGTGACAAAAGTTGAAAAAAACGTCAACTAAAGTGTTGATTTTCAATTTTGACGTGAAGACAACATAAGGGTTAATCACTAAACTCCTGAATCAATTCAGCTGTTATCCTAATAAATATACTTTTTTTTCTGTGTATAACTGCATATCTGCAACTAGTCTCTCCTGAATTAAATGTATCTCAGTGTGAATTCTTTCAGGAAGACCTTACTTAGTCAAAGCTCTCTTCCTAAACCGAGTCAGCTGGTGGCTTAACCAATCACAATCGTACACAAATTTCAAGGGCCAATCACAGAGTCACAACCCTGATTTAGGTAATCTGTTTCTCCCTTTGCTATCAGCTGTCGTTGCAAGCAAAGACTGCAACGCCCCCCCCACCCCCCTCCAGTCATCTACTCCAGCGGACCGGTCCAGAGCCTCCTTCGGTCTGGTCTTTGGGCTCTTGTGTCTAGATCCAGACAGCTAGCTAGAGGATCTGTCATAACTGCGTTTTCTGTTGCACGACTAAAACAACTTTTAAACGTACACGTGTTCCTCCAAAACAAGTTCCTTCCAGAGGTGATTTTGCAGCGGCACCGGGGCTCCGTCCGGCGCTTAGCCCCGCCCAAGACGATTGGGATTGGTTTAAAGAAATGCCGATAAACCGGAGCAAGTTTTTTTTTACTGTCCAGGAATGCTGTGTGGACTAGCCAGACCCTCTTCCACAGCGCTGTGGAGGAGGGTCTGGGCATGGTAGACCCTCCTGTGCAGCGCTGTGGAGGAGGGTCTGGGTATGCTAGACCACAAACAGACCAACAAACTGAACCGAGAACCGGCGGAGGACACGTGAGAAAGACGTGAAAGTGCAAAGAATGAAAAACAGGAATTAATACAAAGCACGTACTAATTAAATATGCTAATATTCATATATTTAAAAAAGGAACTGATGGTCTGTATGACGTTTTAACTATAAATACTCGTCCTAACTACATCTCTCCTCTTTAAACTGCCTCCGTCAGCTCAGAGGGTCTGCGGGCCACATGTTGAGCCTCCCAGCAGCAACATGTCTAGCCGTCTGTGAAGCGCGTGGTGATGATAAGTCCCTACTGTCGGTTGAAATCGGCAGCATACTGTCTTGCTGTCGGTCCAAATCTCTGGGATTATGTTATTAAAGCCGTAATGCCAGCGTGCAGAAGCTGCGCACACACACACACACACACACACCACACACACACACACACACACACACACACACACACACACACACATGGACACAATGGGGTAGAGACCGCGTCAGTTTTGACAATGTGTCGCCGTGTAAATGAAGAGACGTGAAATCCAGACGCTAACGTTGACGTAGCCTTGATTAGCAGATGGAGAACATGTCGGGATAATGATAATGTCTGAGGGGGCACGGTGGTCTTCAGATTTGTCTTTCGGTCGGGGGTGCAGCTGAGGTCAAAGGAGGCGGAACAGATGGATGACGTGTCGGGATTATAACGTAGAGACACCAGCTGCTGAGGACTCACACACCTCCGTCGGCTGCAGCCTTCCAACCGCGTTCGGTTTGAATGTGCAACGAGTTTAACGAAGTGTTCAGCTGCCATCAGACCAAATTAGAGTCTGCACGTGGAGGATTTGGAAGTTTAACCCTCACGTTGTCTTCATGTTGTCCTCATGTTGTCCCCATGTTGACTTCATATTGTGCTCATGTTGTCCTCATGTTGTCTTCATGTTGCCCTCATGTTGTCCTCATGTTGTCTTCATGTTGTCCTCATGTTGCCTCATGTTGTCCTCATGTTGTCCTCATGTCGTCCTCATATTGTCCTCATGTTGACTTCATGTTGACTTCATGTTGTCTTCATGTTGTCCCCATGTTGACTTCATATTGCCCTCATGTTGTCCTCATGTTGTACTCATGTTGCCCTCATGTTGTCCTCATGTTGCCCTCATGTTGCCCTCATGTTGTCTTCATGTTGTCCCCATGTTGACTTCATATTGCCCTCATGTTGTCCTCATGTTGTACTCATGTTGCCCTCATGTTGTCCTCATGTTGTCCTCATATTGTCCTCATGTTGACTTCATGTTGACTTCATGTTGACTTCATGTTGTCCCCATGTTGACTTCATATTGTGCTCATGTTGTCCTCATGTTGTCCTCATGTTGTCCTCATGTTGTCCTCATGTTGTCCTATATCAATGTTCTTTTTAATTCCCCAAAATAAGGCAAAGGTAAAGCTTTATCTGTAGAGGACATTTCAGCAACAGGGCAATTCAAAGTGCTTTTCACAAAAAAACAGTTAAAAAACAGTTCCAACACAAGAATAAACAGTTACAAATAAAAACAAATTAAACAGAAAACAGATAAAACACAAGACTAAAAGTTACAGCGCAGTATAAGAAATTAAACGTTAAAGAAATTAACACAATTTAAAGGAAGGCAACATCAAAAAGAAAGGTCTTCAGCCTTGATTTAAAAGAACAGAGTAGCAGCGGATCTGCAGGTTTCTGGGAGTTTATTCCAGATATGAGGAGCATAGAAACTGAAAGCTGCTTCTCTCCTGCTTCAAGACTGGAGTGATGTGATCCAGTCTCTTAGTCTAAGTATTATTAGTAGTAAAATAACATGATTGATTCCACATCATTTTGGGGCATCTTGTTCAATTTTATAGCATTTGAAATCAAATTGAAGTGGTTCTGAAATAGTATTGAGTAAAAGTTGACATAGTTCCTCTTAGCTGAATGTCTCATTTGCCCTGAGCTGATTGGACGGTTATTCAGATCACCTGTTCCTAAAACCCTAAACAGGAATTGAAAGCAGCTTGGTGTGTTTCATCTCTCAACCAATCAGGGCAAGACAGAAGACATAAGAGAGACGGGGGACGGTCCTCCCAGGACCTTCTGGTCCTTCCTCGACTCGATGCAGACGCCGTCTTAGCGGATCTCGTCAGTCAGCTAAAGTGTCAAATGCCCAGAAAATAAATGATGAAAAGAAACCTCAAAAAAGTGACAAATGTTGGGGAAAAAACCTCCAAATCAACTACAAAAAAAGCGGGAATTGAAAGCAGCTTGGTGTGTGTCATCTCTCGGCCAATCAGAACACAAACGCAACGTAAAAAAGTTTGTAAAATACAAAAAAAAGTGTCTAAAAATGTAAAAAAGCGACAAATGTTGGGAAAAAAGTGTCAAATGTCTGAAAACAACGTGGCAAAAAGCAACAAATAATGACAAGAAACTTAAAAAAAACCCACAAATGTTGAAGAAAAAAAAAGGCAGAAACCGGATCAGAGGACATTCAGGAACCGGATCAGAGGACATTCAGAGACCGGATCAGAGGACATTCAGGAACCGGATCAGAGGACATTCAGAGACCGGATCAGAGGACATTCAGGAACCGGATCAGAGGACATTCAGGAACCGAATCAGAGGACATTCAGGAACCGGATCAGAGGACATTCAGGAACCGAATCAGAGGACATTCAGGAACCGGATCAGAGGACATTCAGGAACCGAATCAGAGGACATTCAGGAACCGGATCAGAGGACATTCAGGAACCGGATCAGAGGACATTCAGGAACCGAATCAGAGGACATTCAGGAACCGGATCAGAGGACATTCAGGAACCGAATCAGAGGACATTCAGGAACCGGATCAGAGGACATTCAGAGACCGGACCAGAGGACATTCAGGAACCGGATCAGAGGACATTCAGAGACCGGATCAGAGGACATTCAGGAACCGGATCAGAGGACATTCAGGAACCGTGTGTCACTTAAAACACCATGGATGTTTTTTATCCAAGTTTTATGCGTGTGGAAGCACCAGAGACACAAAATAAGCCCCAAATCCTAAAAAAAAAGAGACTATTTTCCATCATACGGGCCCTTTAATGTCATATAAAGAACATGTATTGATCATGAAGAAATAAAAGCAACCCGTCCTCGCTCCTTCTTCCCTTTTAGCCAGACCTCCGGTTAATTTATGCGAATAAATATTAATTGTTGACAAAATAAAAAAGAGAGAATCAGATGAAAAAAACAATCACTTTCCAGTTTTGATTCACTTTTGATTTATTTCCAAACCAAACAGCACTTAATCAAAGTTGTTGTTTGTAATTTTCAGCGCCAACACACAGATGCTGCCGTGCGATATGAAACACACACACACACACACTTTAAAAACATTTATACAGTTTGTCATTGATACAACCCCCCCCCCCCCCCCCCCACTGGTCTTTCTTCTCCTTGATCACAGCCACGTCGAGCGACGTGTCCACATTTCTCAACAACTCAGAAGGAAACAGGTGTTTCATCCCTAAAAGGATTTCCATTACTTTTCCCTTTCAATGAAACTGTGACAGCCCAATAAACAACTGCTCGCCCCCCCCCCCCCACTCTGGTAATAATATAGTCAATGAACTGTGACAGCCCAATAAACAACTGTTTCGCCCCCCCCCCCCCCCCCCCCACACTCTGGTACATAATATAGTCAATGAAACGGTGAAAAGAAAATAAGCTGCCTCATTAGCACCCAAATTTGTCAAAATATACTGTGTATATTGTGTGTGTGTGTGGTGTGTGTGTGTGTGGTGTATGTGTGTACGTGTGTGTGTGTGTATGTGTGTACGTGTGTGTGTGTGTGTGGTGTGTACGTGTATGTGTGTACGTGTGTGTGTGTGTGGGGTGTGGTGTTACATGTACGTGTGTGTGTGTGTACGTATGTAGGTGTGTGTGTGTGTATGTATGTATGTATGTATGTATGTATGGTATGTATTATGTATGTATGTATGTATATATGTGTGTGTGTGTGTGTGTGTGTGTGTGGTGTGTGTGTGTGTTTTGTGTGTGTGTACGTGTGTATGTGTGGGCCAGGTTTAGCTACATTTGTGGGGACCAAAACTGTGATACAGTAAAACTTATGGGGACTGACAGCTTTGTGGGACAAAGGGCCATAACGTTAAAGGGTTTTTTGAGGAATAAGACTTGGTTTTAGGATTAGGGTTAGAGTTAGGTTATGGTTAGGGTGAGGTTGAGGGTTAAGGTTAGGCATTTAGGTTTGATGGTTAAGGTTAGGGTAAGGGGCTAGGGAAGGCATTATGTCAATGACTGGTCCCCACAAAGATAGCCAGACACGACTGTGTGTACAGTATGTGTGTGTGTACAGTATGTGTGTGTGTGTGTGTGTGTGTGTACAGTATGTGTGTGTGTGTGTACAGTATGTGTGTGTGTGTATGTATACACACACACACACACACAGTATATTTTGACAAATATATACAGTATATATCTATATCTATATATCTCAATACAAACAGGTAACACCTGAGCCGGCGTGCTGCTGTGATGGATTTTACTCCCGGTGTTATGTACAGTCAAGGCTTACAAAGCTCGTAAAGTCGGGGGTTAAATCCCACACAGACGCCGCCTCGTAAAACAAGCGCGCCCGGCCGGCCGTCTCTCCGTCCCCACATGTGCATTTAGTCATCCATCCTTCCCTTTTTAATCCACCTTGTACACCGACTGTAATCTGTATTATTCATCTTTTAAATCGCTCCGCTCGTCCCCCCCCCCCCGTCTGCTTTACTCCATCTTGGACATCTCGAACTTTGTCGTCAAGGTTTCCTGCAACAGAAAAACAAAGCAAATCACTTTTGGATTACAGCAGCGGAGATACTTGTTTTTTGTGTGTATTATGTATGTATATATATATATATTATATATATATATATATATATATATATATGCCTGTTGTACACTCGAAGGTGGGGTGAGAACTGGACGTGTTGTCATTCGAAGCGAAAAAAAAACCGTCAAAAATGTGAAAAAGGAAACAAAAATGCAATGTAAAAAAAAAAAGTGTGTTTAAAAAAATAAAGTCCTGGTCTCGGCCTCCACAAAGGGGGACAGGCCTGCAGCGCTGCGACCGACCGTCTCAGCTAAATGAAATGTGGAAGATGAGGGATGAGAAGGAATAATATGATGAGAGAATCTAAAGTTGAAAGAATAATAATTTCAATGAGTTAGATCATTTTTAATCCTCATGTTGTCCCCCATGTTGCCCTCATGTTGTCCTATGTTGTCCTCATGTTGCCCTCATGTTGTCCTCATGTTGTCCTCATGTTGCCCTCATGTTGTCCTCATGT
This sequence comes from Etheostoma spectabile, assembly GCF_008692095.1. Classification (NCBI taxonomy): domain Eukaryota; kingdom Metazoa; phylum Chordata; class Actinopteri; order Perciformes; family Percidae; genus Etheostoma; species Etheostoma spectabile. Next base: position 26,714,270 of record NC_045748.1, on the reverse strand, counting down.
TGTCCTCAGTTGCTTCTGTGTCTTCATGTTTGCCCCTCATGTTGTCCTCATGTTGTCCTCATGTTGCCTTCATGTTGCTCTTGTTTGTCTCATGTTGTCTCATGTTGCCCTCATGTTGTCCTCATGTTGCCTTCATGTTGTCCTCTTGTTGTCTTCATATTGTCCTCATTTTGCCTTCATGTTGCCCTCATGTTGTCCTCATGTTGCCTTCATATTGTCCTCATGTTGCCCTCATGTTGTCCTCATTTGCCTTCATATTGTCCTCATGTTGCCCTCATGTTGTCCTCATGTTGTGTCATGTTGTCCTCATGTTGTCCTCATGTTTCCTTCATATTGTCCTCATGTTGCCTCATGTTGTCTTCATGTTGTCCTCATGTTGTCTTCATGTTGTCTTCATGTTGTCTTCATGTTGTCCTCATGTTATCCTCATGTTTGCCCTCATGTTGTCCTCATGTTGTCCCATGTTGTCCTAATCAATGTTCTTTTTAATTCCCCAAAATAACATGATTGATTCCAACGCTCTTGCCAAGTACAAATCTCTACTTTCATTAATTTTGGGTCTTATTCTATTTTATAGCATTGTAAACAATGGAAGTGTGTTTGTTGAAATAGGTTGAGTAAAAGTTGACATATTTCCAGTCGTGATTATCATCAACATCCATTCCTTTAATTTTAGTCTCAATAATTCCTAATTTTTTCTGCTTTTCTAACTCAAACATTAGGTATAATTTCCTATAAATGAGGTTTATTGACCATAAATTCCAAAAATAACTGGAAAGCTAAAGTTAATAAGTTAGTGTTACGTAGTGTTGAAAACGTCCAAAAAGGGACAAACATTGAAAAAAGGCGTTTTGACGGGAAGACAACACGAGGGTTAACTTCCCTCAATCGTGATGGATTACATCTTTTGTCATTGAAGAGAAAATGTGGCAGGTTAGGGGTCGGATTTCCTAAATAACGAGTGCGTTGTGCATTGGGTGTGTTGCATAATCTGCCACGAGGACATGGCGAGTAGGGAGGTGAGGACATTACTTCCCCTTAATTTCATGTCCTAACGAGGGAGACTCATCAGGGTCTCAGTGGTCTCACAGCGCCGGGGCAGGGAAACAAGCGGGGTTCAACCTCTTAAATACGCCTCTCCGTGCAGGGAACAGACCCCGAAGGAAGCAACGTTGTTTTAATCCGAGCCAATGAAACACGTCCGTCCACCAGACGCACCGTGAAGGACGTCTCCGCGGCGTGCGAGGACGTGATGCTCTCTATGGACTCTGATGTCTCTCAGCGCTCAGACGGCGGCTTACATAAGGAGTGGATTGGACGGCACTCTGGTGATTGCTGCTGGGTCGCTTTGGTTAGAAAAAGGTTCAGCTCGGAGATCAAAGAGTAAATCGTTTGGGAAATGGTCCGAGAGACACGGTCCACGGGGGAGGGACGCAAAAAAAAAAAAAACTGTAAAAAATGTAAAAGACGATACGAGTGAGATGTGGACTGAGGATTTTCATTCAACAGTAGATGAATAAGAGACGCTTTCTCGTATTTATGGGTTCAACATGATTATTAATAGCTGCAGCAGAACCCCCCCCCCTCTCTCTCTCACACACACACTCACACACTCACACACTCACACACACTCACACACACACTCACACACAGTTTGACAGTGCTCTGCTCGCCATGACAACAGAAAAGAGGATAAACAGTGTGACGTAACCGTAGCAGAAGCGGCTTCCTGTTCTGAATGTTTGCCGCCACCTGCTGCTTATAATCTGAATTACACACATAAGTGTGTGTGTGTGTGTGTGTGTGTGTGTGTGTCCTGCAGACATGTATGCATGTTATATATCCTGATCTGTTGCACATCCTGTACTAACCCATACAGCCTCTTTCCTCTTAAATGTTAAACACTTATATGTAAAAATGTTGTGTTCTGTATTCATTGCCAATTTAAATAAATTTTTAATACGTAATCCGTACTATAAGCCCTACTTTTTCCACCACTTTAGACACTGCGGCTAACTACACGGCTAATGCATTATTTTTTTTTCCACATCCCGCCAAAGCTTTTGCTCGAAAAAGTAGACATAAAATTGAGGAGTAGTTTAAGAGTCCATGAAATTTGTACAAATCCCCCGCGCACTTTTCACAGTTACATTTTTAATCATATTTTTAGACTCACCCTCTCAACATGGAAAACGCTCGATGAAAGCATTTAGCGTTTTAAGTTGAAAGGCGATCATCTGGCCGTTGAAGAGGGTAATCGAAACTGCTGCACTATCTTGGCATAAATGATCGTATTGTGCAGTTAGACGCCCGCGTGAAGAACTGAGTTTTGCAAAAAGACGAACAAAAGCTTCAAGAATCATAGCATAGGCCGAACTTGAAAACGTCTTGAAGACTGGGTTAGCACGCAGAGAGCGGGCGGCCGCGGTTTTTCCACCGTGCAGATCAGACTAAAGGCTAAGCCATCGCCACCGAAATGAAAATCAAAGATTTTAGAGGTGGGCCATCGTGGTGTTTTAGATTTATGAGAAGAAAAGGCCTGTCCGTCAGGGCACGCACAACTTGTGTCAGCAGCTCCCTCCCGACTACGAGGAAAAATTTGCTAACTTCCGCACATTCACTCAAACCAAGATAGCGGAGAATTCCATCGGGCCAGATGAGATCATAAATATGGATGAAGACCTTTGACGTTCGACCTGCCTCTCACTCGGACTGTTAATAAAAGAGGTGACTCGTCCATCACACTGAAAACCAGTGGACATGAGAGAACGCATTTTACTTGTGTTCTGAGCTGTACAGCATCCGGACTAAAATTTTCCACCGATGGTGATTTTTAAGCGGCTGACAATGCCAAAGGAAAAATTCCCAGAGAATCGTGGTGAAAGTCAATAAGAAAGGTTGGGATGATGGAGAGCCTAATGAGGATTGGCTGAGAGAGTGCTACGCAAAGCGACCAGGGGGATCTTTCGCAGAAAAAAAAGCAATGCTCCGTTATGGACGCATGAGGGCCCATATCACAGATTCAGTGAAAGCTGCCATCAAGAGTACAAACTCAATTCCAGCTGTGATTCCGGGGGGTACCACTAAGTATTTGCAGCCACTGGACATCAGCGTGAACCGGGCATTTAAAGTGGCACTGCGCGGTTGAGGGGAGGATTGGATGACGAGCGGAGAGAAATCCTTTACCAAAAAAGGCCGCATGCGAAGAGCATCTTTAACTCAAGTCTGCCAGTGGATCCTAAATGCGTGGAGCCGTGTCAAAACATCCACCATCACAACGGGTTTCGAAAGGCTGGACTGCTGCGTGATGAAGAGGACCGCGTGCGCTCAAGTGAGAGCGACGACGAAGAGACTGAAGTGAGTGACGAGATCCTGAGGCTGTTCCTTCGGACACTGAAGAAGAGGACTTTGATGGTTTTAGTGCACAGGAGGAAGATCAAGACGGCGATTAATGACTTTTCCTGGTAGGCTGCAGTGTGTACACCGGTATATATTTTTTACCAGTCGTTAGGAGATATTGGAATGTTGTTGTGCACTGTTCAGTAAAAAAAGCATACACAACGTTATTTGTGTGTTACCGGTACGTACAGTAGGCCTACGCATAATTAAATTAGGCACTGTTCGGAAAAAAGCATTCACAATATGTATTGTTACCATACAGATTAAATTAAAAGTTAAAAAATCCTCACGTGTAATATCTTTGTGTGAATATCTCGTATTACAACGTGGGCCACCTGCGGCTTAAAAGCCAGTGCGGCCTTTACAAGTACAAAATTGATTTTCTTCTAAAATTAGAGCGTGCGGCTTTTAATCAGGTGCGCGTTGTAGTCCGGAATTTACGGTAATATGCCTACTTATGTACCAATAACTGAGGCAACAGACATTCCTGCTTTTACTTTTTGGTAAAGTTCCAAATATTCATGACTTAATCTATCTGTGTCTAGAGTTATTTTACAAATCCCAGCATATTCCCTTCCTCTGTTTTTTTTAAAGGTTTTTAAATACATTTAGATCTCGTTCTTGGGGTTTTATCTTAGCGTGAGCTGAAATTGTCTCGTAGTTTAAAAGGACAAAAGTGTCTTCTCTATCTTCTATCTTGCTTTTCTTCGTCTCCAATCAGCAGCATTTTCAGATTAAAGAGATTACGTAAATCCTGCCAGACATTTGAGCAAAATAGCAAAAATAGCCTTGTTTAAAGGTGCACTATGAGTCTCTGCAAGATGCCCCCCCCCCCATGTTTCCGTGACGGTCATGCCTAACTGACTCAACCGTGAGGTGTACTCGCCAGCCTGTCGCATGCAGGGGGGCGCCGTAACGATATACACTCAAAATCCAGATCTACATGTAATCTCACACATGTATAACGACCCAAACTGTTACTAAACCCCTCCCCCTCCCCCAACCATCTGGCCTGTGATTGGCTGGAGTCTTTTGTTGTGTTTTGGTGCACAGCCTGTGCCTCTAGTGGTTGTTTGTTTGACGCGTTGTCTCCCAGATCAAGGAGAGATGCCTTTGATTTGAGACCCTGAAACCACGCAGGAAGTCACAGTGCACCTGTTAATACTTGATATAGAACTTATTTTTAATCGATGCCTGCCGTTTTCAGTTTCCCGCTCTCCAGACAGGAATGCACACAACTGTCGCTCGACCCTGACCGAGGGTCTATAAAGTTTTCTCTTATTGCTGGCGTGTGACGTCGTGGTGCATGAATGACGGGAAGGAACCTAAATGACTGACCTCATCAGAGTCCAGCAGGGGCGGCAGGGCGCTGTGAGAGGGAGGACAAGCGTCACAACGTGAGTAATATTCTTTTAGGACTCGTAGTAACCGATCAGTGCCGAGGGGCTGACTTACACATCTGCCATAGACGAGGGGATGTTCTCCTCGACCCATTTCAGATCCTCCTCCTGGGGAAAAAACAACAAGTGGTGTTGAGATGATTTTTTTTTTATACCTTATATAAATTATTTCCTCTTCAAGAACCTAAAATAACTATTACAGTGGCTTGAATGAGTTTACACCCCCAGGCTAAAGTTGATTAACCCCCGCGTTGTCTTCCTTGTTAACCGGGAACTTGCCCTTCCAGGTCAAAATTGATTTTTTGTTGTTGTTGTTGTTGTGCTTTTCCGATGTTTTTGTCCTTTTTCTGATTTATTTGTCACTTTTTCCAGCTTTTGGCGCTTTAAAAAAAAAAAAAACCTGAGCTGGTTTAATAGTAGGTTTTACACTTATTCTTGGAATTCATGGTCAACAAACCTCATTTATATCAAATTATACATAAGTTTTTAGTTAAAAAGGCAGAAATTATGAATTTGTTTGACTAATAGTTCAGATCAGAGGATGTTGAGTGGATCTCAGATGGGTAGATGTCAAAGTTTAGTCCGGATACTGGTCTGAAACCATTAAAAAAAAATAATTCAAATGCTATAAGATGAAATAAAACACTCAAAAATTCAATGAAAGTAATCATTAATGTCACCTGAACAACGTCTGGAATCATCCATGTTATTTTTGGGCAATTTGGTTGAAAGAAATCTAATATTTCTAATATAAAACAATTTGAAACGGGTCAATTTGACCCGAGGACGACACACAGGAATTAAAAAACATCTTTTGGAAATTTATCTTAATGCCTTAATACAAAAAAATTTAGGAAAATCCAACCTTTAAGGACACTGAGTTACTTTGTGAATGAATAATGTATTGTAAATAAATAAATGTTAAAAATAAAAAAAAAGCTAAATGTCTGCGCTGTATCTAAAGCGGAAACCCAACAGCCGTCACTCACCGCTTTGTTGGCTTTGGCCGTGCCGTTGCTCTCGTTTTTCGCTCCCCTCATTTTCATCCCCTCTGGAGACACAGGTGTCAAAAACAAACAGCCACATGAGAACATATGGAGGTGATCTATCTAACTAACTAACTAACTAACTAACTATCAAAGTCACTAACTAGCAATCAAAGGAACTAATCTATCCGGCAACTAAAGATACAACCAACTAACTGAATAGGACAGCACTGAGGATGGAAGAGAGGAGGCAACAGGTTAGGAAGGATGGAAAAAGGGAGGAAAGGAGGAAAGGAGGAAAGGAGGAAAGGTTTCTGACCGAACGCCTCGTTCATCATGGGCTCCTTCTCCACTTCCTCACTGTCTTCATCCAGCAGAGGACTGAAGGCGTACCTGCACACGGACCGGGAGAATCAACCGGCTTTAATTCACAGTTAAAGAGAGAAACGAGTGTAAAAAACCAACAGCCCGACATCCCCCCCCCATTACCTCTGGTTACTGACTGACGGTCGCCATAGGAACATGATGACCAATAGGATGATGGAGAACAAGAAGCGCCAGAACGCATCATCTATCCACAGCTCCCTCCAGTCCTAGAGAGAGAGAGAGAGAGAGAGATATTTAATGAAAACACTTCATTTACAGGAAGAAAAAAAAGACTGGAGATGATGAATGTTTCTGTCTCTTCCGACCTGAATCTCTCCCGGAGAACAACTCGGAAGGAAAACACGTACGTGTAAGAAAAGGCGAGTCACAATTGATCATAAAAATATCCTAATGAAGGGGGACAAAAGCCCTTTGTATATGATGCGTCCCTGTTAGTGTTGGCGTTGCATAGTCTGTCCACCAGAGTCCAAGTCAAGTCTCAAGTCTTTGAGTTGAGTCCAAGTTTCAAGATTTTGAGTTGAGTCCAAGTTTCAAGTCTTTGAGTTGAGTCCAAGTTTCAAGTCTTTGAGTTGAGTCCAAGTTTCAAGATTTTGAGTTGAGTCCAAGTTTCAAGTCTTTGAGTTGAGTCCAAGTTTCAAGTCTTTGAGTTGAGTCCAAGTTTCAAGTTTTGAGTTGAGTCCAAGTTTCAAGTCTTTGAGTTGAGTCCAAGTTTCAAGACTTTGAGTTGAGTCCAAGTTTCAAGTCTTTGAGTTGAGTCCAAGTTTCAAGTCTTTGAGTTGAGTCCAAGTCCAATTTCAAGTCTTTGAGTTGAGTCCAAGTCAAGTTTCAAGTCTTTGAGTTGAGTCCAAGTTTCAAGTCAGTTTTGAGTTGAGTCCAAGTTCAGCTTGAGTGAGTCCAAGTCAAGTTTCAAGTCTTTGAGTTGAGTCCAAGTTCAAGTTTCAGCTTTGAGTTGAGTCCAAGTCAAGTTTCAAGTCTTTGAGTTGAGTCCAGTCAAGTTTCAAGACTTTGAGTTGAGTCCAAGTCATTCAAGACTTTGAGTTGAGTCCAAGTTCAAGCTTGAGTTGAGTCCAAGTTCGTCTTTGAGTTGAGTCCAAGTTTCAAGACTGATTGAGTCCTCGAGTCCAAGTCCAAGTTTCAAGTCTTTGAGTTGAGTCCAAGTTTCAGTCTTTGATTGAGTCCAGTTTCAAGCTTTGAGTTGAGTCCAAGTCAGTTTCAAGCTTTGAGTTGAGTCCAAGTTCAAGCTTTGAGTTGAGTCCAAGTTTCAAGTCTTTGAGTTGAGTCCAGTCAAGTTTCAAGTCTTTGAGTTGAGTCCCAAATTTCAAGCTTTGAGTTGAGTCCAAGTTTCAAGTCTTTGAGTTGAGTCCAAGTCAAGTTTCAAGTCTTTGAGTTGAGTCCAAGTCAAGTTTCAAGTCTTTGAGTTGAGTCCAAGTTTCAAGACTTTGAGTTGAGTCCAAGTTTCAAGACTTTGAGTTGAGTCCAAGTCAATCTCAGTCTTTGAGTTGAGTCCAAGTTTCAAGACTTTGAGTTGAGTCCAAGTCAAATCTCAGGTCTTTGAGTTGAGGTCAAGTCTCAAGCAAAACTAATGACAAAAAGCACAACTCCGGGAGGACTTGTTTTCGCCATCATCAATCCATTTTTTTGATTCGTGAGTGCAGGCACACAGGCATAGCGCACGCGTTAGGTTGCACATTACGGCAAGGGCAGGGGACATGCAGACCATCACATGTTTCTCTAATGCCAAGAAAATAGAAAGACATGAATACATTTAGATTTCAAAAGCAGTAGATCCATGAAAACAGTTTGACGAGTCTCGACGCTCGATTCTGAGTCAAGTCTGGTTTTAACAGCAGAGCTTACTTACAAACTGAACTATACTAATATATCCTATACATCCTGCTGATTTATTGCAAAATCTTGAGTACTTACAGCCAGACATGTAGACCGTCTGAAGGTCTTGGTGCTCCAGATGATGAAGATGACCGATGCTGGAAAAAACAAAAACCACACATCGGAGCTTCAAAGGTATGAAACGATAACGTGAGTCTGTTAGTTTTACATCTCGGCACGCGGGATCTTCTCCCTGAGGGCAGCTGGAACGGTTCCTAATGTTGCTCTACAGTTACTTGTCTCAGAAATAATTGCGATCAACCCTCATGTTGTCCTCGGGTCAAATTTGATTTCATATTTTAGAAATATGGGATGCCGATATTAGTGCCGAAAATTTAAAGAACAAAAGGGACAAAGATTTTAAAAAATAATAATGACGTAAAAAAGTGAGAATGTCAAAAAAGGGACAATGGAAAAAGGGAAAATAATGTAAAAAAAGGGACACAATGTAAAAAGTGACAATAATGTAAAGAAAACTGACAATGTCAAAAAAGGTGACAATGAAAAAAAGTGTCAAATGGAAAAAAGGGACAATAATGTAAAAAAGGGCAATAGTGTAAAAAAGGGCAATAGTGTAAAAAAGGGCAATAATGTAAAAAAGTGTCAATGTAAAAAAGGGACAATAATGTAATAAGGAAAAATAACTTAAAAAGGGAAAATAACGTAAAAAGGTACACAATGTAAAAAAGGGACAATAATGTAAAGAAAACTGACAATGTGACAATGTCAAAAAGTGACAATATAAAAAAGTGACTAACGTAAAAAATGGATAATGTAAAAAAAGGGACAATAATGTAGAAAATTGACAATAATATAAAAAAGGGACAATAACGTAAAAAGGGAAAATAACATAAAAAAGGGACACAATGTAAAAAAGTTTCAATAATGTAAAAAAAGTGTCAATGTAAAAAAGGGAAAATAACGTAAAAAGGGAAAATAACATAAAAAAGGGACACAATGTAAAAAGTGACAATAATGTAAAGAAAACTGACAATGTCAAAAAAGGTGACAATATGAAAAAGGGACACAATGTAAAAAAGGGACAACAATGTGAAAAGTGACAATAATGTAAAGAAAACTGACAATGTGACAATGTCAAAAAGGTGACAATAATGAAAAAAGTGACAAAGTAAAAAAAAAAAGTGACAATGTAGAAAATTGACAATAATGTAAAAAAGTGATTATTTAATAAATTGTATCCAGGAGAAGAAAGGGTTGATTAAAGACAATAAAAGGTATTTTCCGTACCTATGACGGCGAAGATGAGCGTGTTGGTGAAGTGTCGGAAGAGAGACAGCTTGACCACGTTCCTCCGCAGCCTCAGCAGCTTCATCGTCTGGGCCAGACTCACGAAGATGTGGCGACACAGTCAAGGAACACGGACCACAGGTTGAACAACGGATTCTGGGTCTGATCTACGCTCCTGGACACTAACTGGGATCATGTGTGACTGCACAGCCAAAACTAAGAGTTTTAGGCCTTTATTATAGACAGTTTTTAAAAGTTTTGGTTCTCTAAAACTGCAGAAATGTCCAAATTCTGAGATTGTTTTTTTAATTATGGATATAAACACACACACACTAAACGAATATTCAAATTAATCATATCATAACTTTGGTTGATTGCATGATATTAGCATTTAGGGGGGAAAGTTGTTTTTGTTGTTGCTTAAAATCAACTATACAAAGAGCACAAAGCAAAAAAATGGGAAAAATTAAGTAAGAGAGGGCGGGCGAAAGGGAGCGAGAGAGGGAGCAAGGGGAAGAGTGAGAGGGAGCAAAAGGAGAGTGAGAGGGAAACTGAGAGGGAGCAGAAGGAGAGTGAGAGGAAGCGGGAAGGAGAGCGAGAAGGAGAGCGAGAGGAAGCGAGAGGAAGCGAGAGGAAGAGCGAGAGCGAAAGGAAGCGGGAGGTAAAGGGGGGGGAAGAGAAAGAGTGAGAGGAGCGGAGGTGAAGAAGAAGGGGCAGCAAGAAGAAGGAGAGTTTAAGACAGCGAAGAGTGGCTAGAATGAGAATGCAAATTGAAGTTTTGTAAGTAGGATCAAACACTAGTGTCATTACATAAGCTTGTAATGGATTTCTAGGAGAAGGAGCTAAAAAGAGGTAACGACAGAGAGCGAGAGCAAAAAATGGGAAGAAGAGTTAGGTAAAGAGAGGAGAGGCGAGGCGAGGAGAAGAGGGAGAAACGGAAGTCTGAGAGGGAAAAAGGAGAGTGAAGAAGGAACGAGAGGGACAGAAGGAGAGGAGTGAAGACGGGAGAGGGCTGAAGAAGGGAGGAGAAGGAGAGGGTAAAGGACGGAGAGTAGAGTGAAGAAGAGGGTAGCAGAAGGAGAGCGGTGACGAGAGGAGGGATGAGAAGGAGCAGCAGGGAAGAAGGGAGGGAGAAAGGAGGACGAGGGTAAAGAAGAGAGGTGAAGAGGATGAAGGTAAAGCAGAGAGTGTAAGAAGGAAGGGTTTAAGAGGACGAGGTGAAAAGGAGGGGTAAAGAAGAGAAAGGGTGAGAAGGGAAGGGTAAGACAGGGAAGGTGCAAGAAGGAGAGGGTAAAGAAGGACAGGGTGAAGAAGGAGAGGGTGAAGAAGGAGAGGGTAAAGAGGAGGGTAGAAGGGTGAAGACGGAGAGGGTAGAAGGAGAGGTAAAGACAGAGGGGTAAGACGGAGAGGTGAAGAGGAGAGGGTGAAAGAAGGAGAGGGTACAGAGGAGAGGGTAAAGGGAAGGAAGAGGGTAAAGAGGAGTAGGGTGAAGACGGGGAGTAGAGGTGAAGAAGGAGAGGGTAAAGAGGAAGGGTAAGATAGAGAGGGTAAAGAGAGAGGTGAAGAAGAGGGTAAAGACGGAAGGGTAAAAGGAAGGGTGAAGAAGGAGAGGGTAAGAAAGAGAGGGGGAGAAAAGGATTAAGAAGGAGAGGGTAAAGACGGAGAGGGTAAGAAGGAGAGGGTGAAGAAGGAGAGGGTAAAGGAAGGGGTGAAACGGAGAGGTGAAGGAGAGGTGAAGAAGGAGGGGTAAAGGAGAGGGTGAAGAGGAGAGGGTAAAGAGGGAGAGGGTTTAAGAGAGAGGTTGAAGAAGGAGGGGTAAAGAGAAGGTGAAGAGGAGAGGGTAAAGACGGAGAGGGTAAAGAGGGAGAGGGTCGAAGAAGGGAGTAAAGGGGTAAAGAGGGAGAGGTGTAAGAGGGAGAGGGTAGAGAGGGAGAAGGAGATGGGTTGAGGGAGGGTAAGGAGAGGTGAAGAGGGAGGGTAAAGAGGGAGAGAGGGTAAAGAGGGAGAGGGTAAAGAGGGAGAGGGTGAAGAAGGAGAGGGTGAAGAGGGAGAGGGTAAAGAGGAGGGGTAAGCAGGGAGCGGGGTGAAGACGGAGAGGGTGAAGAGGAGAGGTAAAGCAGGGAGTTAGGTGTTGTGAAGGAGAGTTGAGAGGTTGAGGTTAGAAGGGAGAGGTAAGTTAGAGGTTATGCATGGTGAAGACGGTAGGGTAAGCGGTCGAGGTAAGTCGTGAGGGGTGAAGACGGAGGGTGCGTTTGTAAGAGGATAGGTGAAAGAGGAGAGGGTGAAGAGGGAGAGGGTAAAGACGGAGAGGGTGAAGAGGAGAGGGTGAAGAGAGGGAGCAGGGTGAAGACGGCGAGGGTAAAGAGGAGAGGGTAAAGAGGGAGGGGAGGGATGAAGACGGGAGAGGGTGAAGAGGGAGGGGTGAAGAGGAGAGGGTGAGAGGAGGGGTGAAGAGGTAGGGTGAAGAAGGAGGGTGAGAGGTAGGGTTAAGGACGGGAGAGGGTAAGACGGAGAGTAAGCGGAGGGGTGAAACGGAGGGGTGAAGCAGGAGCTAGTAAAGAGGAGAGGGTAAAGAGGGAGAGGGTAAAGGAGAGGGTGAAGAAGGAGAGGGTAAAGAGGGAGAGGGTAAGAGGAGAGGGTAAAGAGGGATGGGTAAGAGGAGGAGGGTAAAGGGGGAGAGGGTGAAGAGTTAAAAGGGAGGGACAACATAAGTGTGCAAGAAAGCAGGATGTGGAAAGATTGTGCGACGAGGAGGAAGATAAGGAAGTGTGGAGAGGCAGGGAAACGTTTTAAGCAGCTACAGCTGTTCTTAAAAAAGCGTGTTTCGTTCAGCAGGGTGTGCCAGGTGGGCGGGGTTTAACCCACGAAATCCACTCTGCAACCAACTGGTTCAGTTTCATGCGGCATGTTTTCAGGGCTTTTCCTGCCATGAGCCGTCTACCTGTGAGCGTCAAATGAACTGAAAGACTTTCTCAGACCTGATGATCGTAAGATGATCCAGCAAGTTTTTTCTTTAAGCTTTTTGAGCGTTTATTCATTATCTGCTCTAGCTTTTCCAACGTTTTAGACAAAGATGTGTTCATACCAGTGGTACAAAGTGATGCACAATGCATTTTTTATTTTATTTTTTAAAAAGGGAGAAAGGAGACAGAAGACGACAGACGAGACAGACAGACAGACAGACAGACAGACAGAAGACAGACAGACGACAGACAGACGACTTGTCGGATTTCTAGGGGCACTAGGTACGTCTGAGGCTGGATTTCAGCTCAGTTCGACCTAATTTTGGTTCCTTTTGTTTTCTACTGTGTGTGTGTATGTGTGTGTGTGTGTGTGTGTGTGTGTGTGTGGTGTGTGTGTGTGTGTGTGTGTGTGTGTGTGTGTGTGTGTGTGTGTGTGTGTGGTGTACACGTGTTTTAAAGGATATCCACAGACAACACAGGAGTCAATGAGGCCAGCACTATGTCACACAAAAGCCTACTGCTGGTGTCCTCGATCCTGGAGAGAGAAACAGGTTACACACACACACACACACACACACACACACACACACACACACACACACAACACACACAACACACACACACACACACACACACACACAACACCACACACACACACACCCCACACACACTCTATGTGTGAGACTTACAGCGTTGACTCGTAGGATCCCCTCGACGATGGAGAACATCAGGTAAAGCAGACCGACTCCGACGACTCTGTGGAGCAGCGCACCGAGTCTGGGCCTGGTGGACAGACCGGAAGACGTCTCAGCTCCGTCACGGTTTCTTACACATTGATTCATTGATTCATTGATTTATTGATTTATTTCGTCCTGGATTTCTCCCGTAGCAACAAAGTCGGATTCAAAACGGTGATAACTGCAACAGATATACAACACACCATGCATACATGGTGTATATGTATGTAAACGTGATACATGTGTATACACATATTGTGATACATGTGTATACACATTGCAAACAGACCTAAGTACTACACAGATAAGAACATCTGCCTCTGCACCACCAAAGTGAACATAAAATAACTATAAAATATATAAATATATAAATGCATGTGACACACAGTCGACGGACAGAGATGGCATCTTGGAAGTTTGGATCAATTCATACAGTATGGTGTGGTGGTGTCACCAAGTGGTGTCCCATTTCATAGGGGTACGTTTTCACCCCTACCCCTTACCCCTTGAAATGGGACTCAGACTTAGTCCTTCAGCTTACTTGACGATGCCGTATCCCAGGCTGGCGATGATCACCAGCACCCTGGCCAGGGTCCTCTTCACCGCGGAGAGCACCTCGGCAACACCACCGCCCCCGGGACTGCAGGAGGACACGTCACAACATATCATCTGCTGCTTATTATGCGCGTTTCCCTCACCCCCCCCCCCCCCCCCCCCCCCCATTTCTCCTTCAGCTACCTGACAAGCCGTCGTATCTGATACTCTGGAACTCGGCGTAGTACACGGCCTTCTCCACCATGCCCAGGAAGATGACTCCCCCGATCCAGAACTGGATCCGGAGCAGGTCCCTCCAGTAGCGCGCCGACAGCAGCAGCCACAACGCCGCCAGCAGCACGTACACGATGCACATCACCATGTAGAACTGGACCCAGGGGCACACAGAGAGACACTCTGGGACAACAGGTGTGTTTCAGAGTTTTAAATGATCCGGGGCCACTTGTTAGATTCTCCTTTACAGGACCAATGTGGGGATATTCTATATTTTCCATAATGTTTCCTTTCTAATGTCTTTATTCTTAACCGGTTATAAAAGTAAAGTAGATAACTAACACTTAGTTGGTTTGTTGACAATAACTAAAATCTACAACACGTGTCAAACTCGAGGCCCGCGGGCCAAGTCCGGCCTCTTGCAGATTTTGATTAGCTGCCGATCAAAAAAGTTCAAAAAATTTTTTTGGCCCCCTAGTTTTTTTTTTGGGATTGTCCTCCCGTTTTTTTTTTAAATTTTACAGATCCGATTTCTGAACCGAACTTGAGCACAGTGTTGTAATTCAGACCTGTTCCTGAGTCCCCCCCCCCCCTCCCCCCCCTTTCCCCCAAAAACGCCCTGTCAAAATTTAAAGTAAAAAAAAAAGCCCAAAATAACTTTAGAAAAGTGGGAGGTTTTTTTTTCCCGGACTGTGATTGTTTTTGTTTTTTGGGGGGGGTTTGTGTTGTGTGTGTGTGGTGGTGTGTGTGTGTGTGTGTGTGGGTGTGGGTGTGTGGGGTTTTCTTACCCCCCATAAAGGCACCCAGGTGACAGGTAGTGTGAGGCCCCTTCATGCTGATTCACTGCAAACAGACACAAACACGACCGTAAAATTTTAAGCTGGGGGTTTTTAAACGGTAAGGGTCTTCCCACAAAAACTATTTGAGTCCCCAAGGTACCCCGATGTCCCTGAGAAAAGTCGATGGTCATGGAAGGGTCTCCAAAGGGGTGAGGGGTTTCACAAATAGAGAAACTGACGTGGTGGGGAAAAGAAGAAAAGATAAAAGAGGATTTATTCAAAATTTTTAGGAGAAACTTTGGGAAACCGTGTGTGTGTGTGTGTGTGTGGTTGTGTGTGTCTTTTGGGTGTGTGTTTTGTGTCGGTGGGGGTTTTTTGTGTTGTTTTTTTGTGTGGTCTGTGTGGTTTCGTTTCTGTGTGTGTGGGTGTTTTGTGTGTGGGGGGTGTGGTTAATTGGGGTTTGGAGGGGGTTTCTGTGTGTGTGTGTGGTGAGGGGGTTTTTTTGGTGTGGTGTGGATTGGGGCAGGTTTCGTGTGTGTTTGTGTGGGCCCCATATTTTCGGGGGAAGTATGTGTTGTGGCAGGTTTCTGGGGGTGTGTTTCGTGTGGTTGGTTTTCTTTTTGTTTCTGTGGGGGGTTTTTTTGTTTTTTTTTTGTTGTTGTGGCTTTTTTGTGGTGTCTTTTTCTGTTTCTGTGGGGGGGTCTGGGTCGTGGTGGGGGTTGGTTGTTAAAGGGTTCTGTGGTGGAGGTGTGTTGTGAGCTGAGTGCAGAAGGGGGGGTTTTTTCCGGGGTTGATCTTTCTGATCTGCGGGGGTAAAAAGTGGGGGTCCGTCCCCCCAGCTCCAGCCCCCTGCGGGACGACCGAGCCCCCTGGGCAAAACAGACCATGTAACGTTAAAAACAACACACACACACAAACAAAACACACACACACACACACACACAGACACACACACAGACACAACAAGACACACACACGGGACACACACACACACACAAACGGGACGAGTTTAAAAAAAGGTTTTCAGAGTT
The DNA here is from genome assembly GCF_008692095.1 of Etheostoma spectabile. Taxonomy (NCBI): domain Eukaryota; kingdom Metazoa; phylum Chordata; class Actinopteri; order Perciformes; family Percidae; genus Etheostoma; species Etheostoma spectabile. The sequence goes on along the minus strand of NC_045748.1, from coordinate 26,698,685 downwards.
TAATTGATTTTCAATTGATGAGCCCATATCGATTCATAAAATTCTGAATTCACTTGATTGACTGACTGACTGTCCGACTGACTGACTGACTGACCGACCCACTGACTGACTGATTCACGGACTGACATACTAATTGATTGACTGACTGACAGACCCACTGACTGACCGACTGACTGACTGACTGACTGACCTTAGGACTGACTGACATTAGGACTGACGGACTGACTGACTAACTGACTGACTGACATTAGGACTGACTGACTAACTGACTGACTGACATTAGGACTGACTGACATACCCACTGACTGACTGACCGACCGACCAACATTAAGACTGACAGACTGACTGACTAACCGACTGACTGACATACCCACTGACTGACTGACTGACATACCCACTGACTGACTGACTGACAAACCCACTGACTGATGACATACCCACTGACTGACTGACTGATGACATACACACTGATGACTGACTGACTGACCAACCAACCCACTGACTGACGACTGACTGACATTAGGACTGGACTGAACTAACCCCTGACTGACTGACCAAATTAAAGACTGACGGACGGGATGACAAACCGACGACTGACAACCCACTGATGACTGACTGACTGCTGACTAACCGACTGACTGACATACCCACTGACTAACATACCACTGACTGACTGACTGACTGACTGACTGACAAAACATACACACTGACTGACTAAACTGACATTAGGACTGACTGAACCAACCGACTGACTGACATACACACTGCACTGACTGACGCTGCTGACGACTTGACTGAGATGACGACATACCCACTGACTTGACTGACGACTAAACATGACTGACTGACTGACATACAAACCCCACTGATGACGGGACTGATGATGACAAGACCGACTGCCCTGACTGACCGACTGACCTCTTTATTGGGATGGAACGCAGTTTTTCCCCATTTCAGCCGGAGTGCTCTCCTTCGTTACCGTGGCAGCCTGGAAGAAGAAAAAAGATGGGAGCCGGAAACATCTGTGAGTCAAACATTTAATATTTCAACATCTAAAATGAACGCAGAATTTTACGTTAACGTGACGTTGTGTTATACTAACCAACGTACGATACATTTAAGCCACAACAGTTTCTATGTTCAGGGAATGCATCAGTCTCTACTAGAACACAACTAAACATGGAAGTGGGGTTCGTTTGTTGTCATAAGGTTATAATTCATGTTAAAAATCCACTATGGAAACAACATAAGTGTCATATCCAGAATAATGTTCTGAGTCCGGAATACATGTTTATCACAGGAGATAAGGAAAGGACGCTGATCTCAGGTAGATAACATGGAACTGGGCAGATACAGGAGGCAGCAGGGAGACTGTTGCCATGGTGCTGTGTGAGTGCGTTGGATGTGCACACCTTTGTTTTTGGAGCGACCGCTTCTCTCCTCGTCCTGCTTGGTAAATTCTCCTCTGTGATTGGCTGGACAAAAACAAACGGAAAACAGGAAGACACTTAGTGCTTAAAGATAACTACAACTGTGAAATGTTGGTTTGGGAGAGAGAGACGAGTAAGAAAAGAGAGAGCAAGACGGAGCGAGACAGACAGATTGAGAGACAGACAACATGAAAAGAGAGAGAGACAGTTTGAGAGACAGGTTGAGAGACAGACAACATGAAGAGAGAGAGACAGAGAGAGAGAAGACAGGTTGAGAGACAGATGACAGGAAAAGAGAGAGAGAGAGAGAGAGAGAGAGAGAGAGAGAGAGAGAGAGAGACATACAGGTTGAGAGACAGAAGACAGGGAGAGAGCGAGAGAGAGAAGACGGGTAGCGAGACAGACAGGTTGAGAGACAACATGAAAAGAGAGAGAGAGAGAGAGAGACAGTTTGAGAGACAGACGACATGAAAAGAAAGAGAGAGACAGACAGGTTGAGGGACAGAAGACATGGAGAGAGAGCGAGAGAGAGAAGACAGGTAGCGAGACAGACAGGTTGAGAGACAGACGACATGAAAAGAGACAGAGAGAGAGAGAACCAGGAAGTGTCTCACCTGTTCTTGCGGCAATTCAGTCAGTCGAGTTTTCACGTCAAATTCATCCAGGCCGAACTGTGTGATAAAACAAACGCACCCTCTTTAAAACCACCTAGCACACACACACTCACTGTGTATTACTCATTTTTTGCACTGTGAGTCTGGTGTGTGTGTGTGTGGTGTGTGTGTGTGTTGTGTGTGTTTATTACCGTTTGGCTAGTTGCAGGTGATTGGAGGATATTGGTGAACAACATAA
>NC_045748.1:26508903-26693903 GCF_008692095.1 Etheostoma spectabile | reverse complement strand
TATCTATCTTATCTATCATCTATCTATCTATGATCTATTTATCATCTATCTATCTATTATCCATCTATCTATCTTCTATCTATTTATCATCTATCTATCTATATATCATCCATCTATCTATCTATTTTCATCATCTATCTCATTATCTATCCATCTATCTATCTATCTATTTATCCATCTATCTATCTATATATCTATCCATCTATCTATCTATCTATTTATCCATCTATCTATCTATTTATCTATCCATCTATCTATCTATCTATCCATCCATCCATCTAGACACAGTGAGTCTGAAGTTTAAGGGACGAGATGAGACCAAAACTAATAACAACATAAAGGTGATTATGAGTTTTTCCCTCCAGCGGAGCGGAGAAGCGAGCGTCTCACGTCCAGGCGGAAGACTTCGCCGTAGCAGTGGGAGTTCCTCAGGTACCAGGACACGTCCAGCTGGACGGACGCCAACAGGTTGCAGGCCTCGGCCTTCACTGAGCAACACGGGGAGACAACACAGAACCACGTTACCGGGACACGTCACTACGAACCGTATGGTGGGGACGTCTCATCGGACCTGCACTCAACTTTGGGTTTTGCCCCATTTGTCGTGAGCTGAACTCAAAATTCATTTTCTACGTACACAAAAGGCTGATTTCTCTCAAATGTTGCTCCCAAATCGGTCTAAATGTGTGTTAGTGAGCACTTCTACTTTGCCGAGGTGTCCGTCCACCTCACAGGTGTGGTGATTAGGCAGCAATGGTTGCACAGGGGGCCTTAGGCGGAACAGTAAAGACCAATCTAAATGTGCAGTTTTACTGTATTGGGGGATCCCGGGGGGGGGGGGGGTTAGGTTAGGGTTCATCTGTAGAGAGAACACCTCTCCAAAGTGCCCAAGACAGAGAGAGAGAGAGAGAGAGAAGAGAGAGACAGAGGAGATGGGGAGAAGAGAGAGAGAGAGAGAGAGAGAGAAGGGGAGAGGAGAGAGGGAAAAGAGAGAGAGAGAGGAGAGAGAGATGAACCCTAACACCGGATAATGACAGATTTTCGGACCCCCAACCCACCCCAATACAGTAAAAGTGCACATTTTAGAGTGGCCTTCGGTAGCTTCATTCAGATTATGTGTTATGTAAATACATGAAGGCGATGTAACGCAAGTAGCTCTTTGCCACTTTGTTGTTTTATAAGTAGCCCTGGTTGGAGAGCCCTGTTCTAGACCGGTATCTCCGTCACGTGACCCATAACGTAACGACATGAGGACAATACGCAGTAACGTTCGAGTATCGCGGTGAAAATGTTACCTGTGATTAATAAACTGATTTTAAGGTGGACTCACTAGAGCCCGACCGATAAAGGATTTTTAAGGCTAATACAAATATTTGGTTATTTAAAAAAATCTGATATTCGATATATATATATATATATATTTTTTTTAAGAATCCAAAAACGCGTTCCAAGACAAATATTTCACCAACATTAGTTATTTGTAGTTATTAATGAGTTAAGGGAAGGAGTGGTGCGTTCAGGGACCGTGGGAAATTTAAAGATTAACAATGTAAAGATGTTGGTGCGTTGAGCCCTCAGTATCGGTGTCGCCTACACAAAATATCCCAATTTTAACATATGGATACGTTAAAGTTCTCACTAAAATAATATAATTTGTTAAACCGTCCCTAAGCCTTTGAATCGCGTTGCTCACGATAATATCGGCCGTTAATATCGGCCGTTAATATCGGCCGTTAATATCGGCCCGCCGATATATCGGTCGGGCTCTAGTGCGCACTTCTGCTGCTTTCAGTAGTCTGCTCAAATTTCCAGCTTTCTTTTATTCAACAAGTTGAACATTAATAACAATAATAACAATAATAAATAATAAAAGACTGTTAAAGTGTAATTTTCTCGCAATGTGTCGCAGCCTTAGTGTTGATATTGGGTCATCTTCTTTATGACACAATAAGTTCGCATTTTAGGGTTCCCACCATATATCAACATTACGTTTATTTTTACAGTTAACACTTGAAACGACAAAGGCCCTTGCAGCTAAAGTAGTGCACCATGGAAACCAAACCATGACAACAAGAGGATTCCTCTAAATGTCGGACTGCTCCTTTAAAAGCATCCAAACCGCAGCAGAAGAAGAAGAGAAGGTCTTTCTACTCACGATGGATGAAGCTGTTGTTGAACAGAGTTTTAGTGAAGAAGAAGTGGTTCTGCTTCTTCACGGTTTCCTGGAACAGACAAAAACAAACAGATTAAAAACATTTATATTTATCTATAAATATATATATATTTATATATATATATATATATATATATATATCTATATATAGATGTATCTATATAGATATATATATATCTATCTATATAGATATATATATATATATATATATATATATATATATATATCTATATATCTATATATATATAGATGTATCTATATAGATAGATATATATATATATATAGAGATATAGATATATATAGATGTCTATGGGTTATTTGGACACTTTTTTAATGCTTTTTGGACACTTTTGACATTTTATCTATGCTATTGGACACTTTTTTACGCTTTTGGACACTTTTAAATGCTTTTTGGACACATTATGTGTTTTTGGACACCTTTTTTGATGCTTTATCTATACTATTTGGACACTTTTGGGATGCCTTTTCAACACTTTTTGGACACTTTCTGGACGCTTTTGGGACACTTTTTCAATGTCTTTTTGGACACTTTTCTGACAAATAATATATGCTTTTTTCGACACATTATCTACTACTTTTTGGACACTTTGGGCACTTTTTTGACGTTTTATCTACGCTTATTTGGACACTTTTTGGATGCTTATTTGGACACTTTTTGACGCTTTATGCTTTTTGATACTCTTTTGGACCTTTTTCCACACAGAGGCCACCTGACCACACCATACTCAGGGAGTTAAAATCAAACGCTCCTTCAGAAGGACCCGCCCCCTTCAGGTGAAATCAATCCACTTAATCAGAGACTATAAATAAACCCTAACCCTCCCGTTGGTCACGTGTCCCCCCCCCCGCCGCCGAGATGTGTGTCCTGTAAGTTGGTTCACTTTAATGTTTTGACTGTCTTTAACCCTCATGTTGTCCTCATGTTGTCCCCATGTTGTCCCCATGTTGTCCCCATGTTGTCCTCATGTTGCCCTCATGTTGTCTTCACGTTGCCCTCATGTTGTCTTCATGTTGTCTTCATGTTGTCCTCATGTTGTCCCCATGTTGTCTTCATGTTGCCCTCATGTTGTCCCCATGTTGTCCTCATGTTGCCTCATGTTGCCTCATGTTGCCTCATGTTGTCTTCATGTTGTCTTCATGTTGCCCTCATGTTGTCTCATGTTGTCTTCATGTTGCCTCATGTTGTCCTCATGTTGTCCCCATGTTGTCCCATGTTGTTTCATGTGCCTTCATGTTGTCCTCATGTTGCTTCAAAGTTGCCCTCATGTTGTCTTCACGTTGCCTCATGTTGTCTTCATGTGTCTTCATGTTGTCTTCATGTTGTCCTCATGTTGTCTCATGTTGTCCTCATGTTGTCCCATGTTGCCCCCATGTTGTCCCCATGTTGTCCTCATGTGCCCTCATGTTGTCTTTATGTTGTCTTCATGTTGTCTCATGTTGCCCTCATGTTGCCCTCATGTTGCCTCATGTTGCCCTCATGTTGTCTTCATGTTGTCTTCATGTGTCTTCATGTTGCCCTCATGTTGTCCTCATGTTGCCCTCATGTTGCCTCATGTTGCCCTCATGTTGTCCTCATGTTGTCCTCATGTTGTCCTCATGTTGTCTTCATGTTGTCTTCATGTTGTCCTCATGTTGCCCTCATGTTGCTTCATGTTGTCCCATGTTGTCCCATGTTGTCCCCATGTTGTCTTCATGTTGTCTTCATGTTGTCTTCATGTTGTCTTCATGTTGTCCTCATGTTGTCCTCATGTTGCCCTCATGTTGCCCTCATGTTGCCCTCATGTTGCCCTCATGTTGCCCTCATGTTGTCCCCATGTTGTCTTCATGTTGTCCTCATGTTGTCCTCATGTTGTCCTCATGTTGTCCTATATCAATGTTCTTTTTAATTCCCCAAAATAACATGATTGATTCCAACGCTCTTTGCCAAGTACAAATCTCTACTTTCATTAATTTTGGGTCTTATTCAGTTTTATAGCATTGTAAAACAAATGGAAGTGTTGTTGAAATAGTATTGAGTAAAAGTTGACATATTCCAGTCTGTGATTATCATCAACATCCATTCCTTTAATTTTAGTCTCAATAATTCCTAATTTCTGCTTTTCTGACTCAAACATTAGGTATAATTTCCTATAAATGAGGTTTATTAGTTAGTGATACGTAGTGTGTAACGTCAAAGTGACAAACATTGAAAAAAACACATCAAAAGTTTTGAAAATTGGACAAAAACGTAAGAAAAAGTTAAAAACATTGATTAAAAAGTGATTTTCAATTTTGACGTGACAACAACACGAGGGTTAATGCACACAAGTTATGTTCGTGTGTGTGTTTGTGTGTTTCTGTCTGAGTGTGAGTGTGTGTGTGTGTGTGTGTGTGTGTGTGTTTCTGTCTGTGAGTGTGTGAGTGTGTCCGTTTCTGTCTCTCTGTGTGTGTGTGTGTGTGTGTGTGTGTGTGTGTCAGAGGATCAATTTCGTAGTCTTAATTTGAAAATGGATCTAATTCAATGTTGTTTGTAGTGTCATATCATAACATCTCTAATACTAGAGAGAGAGAGAGAGAGAGAGAGGAGAGAGAGAGAGAGAGAGAATATATATAAAGTAATCAGGTGAATGTAGTAAAGTAAAAAGTTCAATATTTAAATATTGTAAGGTAGAAGTATGAAGTATCAGAAAATAAAACAGGAGTCAGGTACAAGAACGTCAACATTGTGATGGTAGGCTACAGTGACGCTACTGTAGTAAATATAGTACATTAGTAGTAAATGTACTTCGTTACTTTGTTTACATGTTTCTGACGCAGCCGCAGTGAACACCACCTTTTATCTTCTCCACAAAGGGTTTTATTAATATTAATATTCGGTAAATATGAGCTCAACGCTAAAAAACACTCCGTCACAACAAGCAGGAAACTCACGCTGTTGACGTTCAGGACCCACTTCCCCGGTTCGGACACGGCCCCGCCCGGCAGCACCAGCTCCGCCAGCAGCACCGTCAGCACCAGCGCCGAGGACCAGAGTCCCGGCCCGGTCCGGCCCGGCCCGGTCCGGCCCGGAACGACGAAACGCGCCATTTGTGAGCGAAGAGGAGGAGGAAGAAGACGATTGCAGCAGCGAAAGGCGACAACTCACAACAAGCTGGAATCTTCCGGGTTCCGGCTGACGTTGGCAGGGAAGGAATGGTGCGTTCAGGGACCGTGGGAAGTTTATAGATTAACATTGTAAACGTGTGTGTTGATCCGTCAGCATCTGTGTCATCTACACAAAATATCCCAATTTTAACATGTGAATACGTTAAATTTGGACTTCAAATGGAGAACAGAACTGAGAGTGAAGTGAATAATCTGATTTAAGGGAAAATATTTCATACACAAATGTCAATTTTTTTAAAACATCGCCTGTCTTTAATGCCTTTCTAAATGATATAATCCTGTATAAACAAAGCCTGAAACAAAAAAAGCCCTTTTTCTTGAATACTTTTTCAAACCATAGACCGTTAACATGGAGTCTATGATACAAACTCATTCCTTAGTCCCTTGGTCTCTTTTCCCTTTACTTATTTTTGTTTTTGTTGTGTTTTTTATATCAGTGTTGTACTCCATGTGCAATTCATGTTGTAGAATTGACTGAATATGTGTGCAATGTGCCTTGTTGTATGTTTGATGTGAATCTTTAATAAAAGACTAAAGTATCAGTGTGACATCGACCCTCCTGATGATTTAAAACCACATTTCAGAAGCTTTATACGGTGTTTTCAAAGCTAGTGTTTTATATTAAAATCAATGTTTAGTAAGCAATGCATTTGTTTATGTTTGCCTACATTCTGCACCCAGATAGACTCAATACTGATAGCTTTAAATAGCATTCCACTGCTAATTAAGGCTAATGTTGATATTACATCAGGGCTGTAGGACTCAAGTCAGGTCTTGGACTTGGTTTTTCTGTGGACTCGGACTTGTCTCGGCCACTGGTATGGTAGATCTGGCTTTTGGGCTTTTGGTCTGGACCGAGTCCAGGTGTCTTTATTATGTTGATGATAATATTGGAGGGAAAGAGAAACCCAAAATGATTGTCTTGATACTGTCATGCATAACACCTTTTTTTATGTCCTGGACTCTGTCTTGACTCAAACCTTGTTGGACTCGGTCTTGACTCCGACTCAAACCTTTTCGGTCTTGTCTTGGACTTGCACGTCTTTGCATTCGGTCTTGTCTTTAACTTGAACCTCTTTAGACTCGGTCTTGTCTTGGACTTAAACCTTTTTGGACTCGGTCCTGACTTGGACTCGACTAGTCCTGGTCTTGCACTTGTCTTGGACTTGACAAAGGTGGACTTGACGACAGCCCTGCTACACTAACACCCACCCAGCCTTCTGAAAGTTGTTGATCAGGTCCCGTCTGGCATTTAACACATGGAAAGAAAACCCCACAGGACGGGTATACGCCGTTATCATCCAGAGTGAACGGGTCAGTGGTCGATCTCCGATCTCCAACATAACGAGCAGGTTAGGTGTTCAGCATCAGTTACCACGGCGATACAACCCGGTAACAAGTGATGCACTAAACCCTGGGTTGAACCTGAAGTTACCTTGTTAACACCAGATCTTGATTGGGAGTCCAGGCCTCTGTTGACACAAGATGGCGCTCCTGTATAAAAACAATTAAGTGGTTAAACTGGAGAATAAGAAGGATAACAAGGCCGAGTACATGGGGGCAAGGCTGCGTTTATTTAGCTTCACAGTTCATCACATCACATGTCACCTGGAAGTACAGTGTGTTTAATCAACACAAATTGAGTATAATTGAAAACATTTATTAATTTTTTTTAAATCTAAATTGTCCCCTTTGCAAATATGGTGCATAGGCAACATGCATGGCAGAGCAATGAGGAGGACAAAAGAAGGCATGTAAACAGTATTTATCTATATTTAACTGCCACGTTTGTCTTTTTGAATGTGTTATTGATCTACTAAGAAAATTAAGAAGACTTAAAATGATGGCTGACAATATCTCAAGCAAATGATAAAATATTAACAACAACTCCATCATCAGCTTCGTTTCCTTCATCACCACTACTATTGGGGCGGCTGTGGCTCAGTGGTAGAGCGGTTGCCTACCAATGGGAGGTTGGTGGTTTGATCCCCGCCCCTGCAGTCATTGTCGAAGTGTCCTTGGGCAAGACGCTGAACCCCGAGTTGCCCCCGGTTGCGCGCATCGGGTGTGAATGTTTTGTGAATGTATATTGATGAGCAGGTGGCACCTTGTACGGCAGCCCGGCCACAGTGTATGAATGTGTGTGAATTGGTGAATGTTTCCTGTAGATGTAAAAGCGCTTTGAGCATTGATTAAGACTGGAAAAGATAATAAATACAGCACAATTTACATTTAATTCATCTTGTCTTCATCATGAAACAAAAAGAATATAGTTAAAGATATACACTTGTATAATGCGGCAATACGTGTTTATCATGAATAAGGCAAGCTAACGGCTAACGCACATCTTTTCTTGGTATGTGTGCGGTTAAGTGTCCCAAATTCCCCGTAATGTTACCCCATTTGTGCACGTCCTATCCCCTGACCAATCGGCCGTCCTAACTTTCACCACTCAAGGTCAAATGCCTAACCCCAACCAATCGGCGGGTCCTGGTGTGGCCAAAGTGGAATTTGGGACACTAAACTCACCACATTCTCACTCCCATCTCGTAAAAAATGGACGCTTGCTCTGGTGCCTTTGTTGTTATTTGACGTTAAAAGTCTCCTTTAGCGTCATATAACACGCTTGGTTGTTGCGTATTGGCGTACCCTTTGACGCTGTTCGGTTAATGGAAAGCTCGTGGGGGGGCTTACGGTTCAGGAACGGGACGGCTAAGGACACACGCGGGACACAAAGAGTTATTTTTTTGTCTCATGAGCCGCTGTCCAAACGTCCACATTTTACGAGTTTGGAGTGAGAACGGGTTGATAAACTACACACAAACCTCTTTTACTATCTCTGCAGATTATATGATGCAACAACAGTTCACTCAGCAGGTTTTACAGTAATATACAACAAATTATTCAAATCCTCCTTATCAATTCAAAGTTATTTCAGCAACACAGGTTCATATGTGCAGTATAAAAATATGTAAAAACACACACACACACCAGACAGAAGTTGTCTAAAATAACTACAAACTTTACCGATCTCTTTCCACCTAAAAACCTACCAGGAAAGGGAGAGAGTGTCTTATGAGCCACCGGGAGGCTTTTATTGTGAAACATCAGAGCAGGAATTTCATAAGAATTCATGTCTGCCTTTTTAACAAAAAACTCATGTATAATTTGATATAAATAAGCTTTGTTGACCATGAATTCCAAGAATAAGTGTGAAATCTATCATTAAACCAGCTCAGGTTTTTTTATACCATGAAAAAAGTGATAAAGAAATCAGAAAAAATGGCAAAAACATTGTAAAAGCACAAAAAAGAATTCATTTTCAATTTTGGCCTGGAAGGACAAGTTCATGGTTAACGGGAAGACAACACAAGGGTTAAAAACCCCTGGACCAAAACACAGACGTGGACTGGTTTTTAGGGTGACTGCAAGGAACTTTCAATTGCTTATGAAATTGTTTAAATGTAATGCTAATGCCTGTATGGGGGGGTGGTTGACAGCTGGAAGTCAAAGATGTGTTAGCGCTTGGGATTTTCCTTTAGACCCCGGCTAAAACCTCTTTGGGGGGGGGGCAATATTTCTCAATGCAGAAAACAATCCCAAATGTACAGTGGGATTCTATAATTGTTCTTCTGTTGTCCTCGGAGTCATTGACCCGTTTACAAAAGAATTACATATCACAGTTATGACCAAAGAACGTTGAAAAAAGTGACAAATGTTGGAAAAAGACTCAAAAACGCAAGAAAAATTCAACAAAAACATTTTTTTTTTTTTTTAATTTTAACGCTGAAAAAAGTGACCAAAACAAATCGGAAAAATCCCCAAAGGTGACAAAAACTTGTAAAAAAGAAGCGACAAAAACATTGGTAAATGTGAGAGAAAAAACTTGTTAAAACAAATACAAAAACACAATAAAATTGCCCCAAAAAATTGGAAAAACAATCTACACAAACGTTGAGAAAAGTGTAGAAAAAACCCATCAAAATTATGATATTTCGACCCAGAAAAACCGGTCGATGTGAAGACAACACGATGGTTAAAGGTTTGTTGATGTAGCTGTGTGTCTGTCTGGGTCTTCTCTAGGAAAGCTCCTCCTGATATCATCCCACGCCTGAACTGCTCTGGTCTGGCTGTGAGAGCCGAGTCCTCCATCTGGCTGGGAGATCCTACTCTGGGCCCTGCGCTCCTCCTGCCTCTTCACCCAGTAGGTCCTCAGCACCACCCAGGTGATCCAGCTCCATCTTGTCCTCTGGTCTTGACGTCTGCCCTCTGCTGGCCTAGAGAAACATGACAGGAAATGTCTTAGAAACCTTTTCTTCTCCAGAAGAGATGCGCTGCTCTTCCAACACAGGGTCAGTGACCAGTACCAAAGCAGCGTGGAGGCCAGTTCAGATGTTACTTCTTTTTATATCAGGATCTTATTCAGTCTCTCTGTCAAACCCTGGGCCGGTTAATTAGATGTTTTGAGTGCTGCTTGGGCCGGGACAAGAGGAATTAGTGGAAGAGATGACAGAAGTTATAGAAGAAGCACGTCACAGCAGAGAAAAGGAAAAGGAGAGAACATCTGCATATCTACCAGGGTGTCCACTATCACAACATCATGACTGGTGATATTTATTTCTTTATAGAAATAAATTTGTTTTTTATTCACTTACTGTGTAAAATAACTTCTACTTTGCCATTTTTCTTCTATTAGTTTTACAGTTCGCTTTCATTAGAGTGAAAAACAGCATTTTCTGCAGATTATTTTAAATTAAAAAGCCTTCCAGGAAAGAGAGATGGACCATTGGAAGGCTTTTAATTTGAAGTGTGTGTGTGTGTGTGTGTGTGTGTGTGTGTGTGTGTGTGTGTGTGTGTGTGTGTGTGTGTGTGTGTGTGTGTGTGTGTGTGTGTGTGTGTGTGTGTGTGTGTGTGTGTGTGTGTGTGTGTGTGTGTGTGTGTGTGTGTGTGTGGTGTGTGTGTGTGTGTGTGTGTGTGTGTGTGTGTGTTGTGTGTGGTGTGTGTGGTGTACCTTGACGTAGCCAAACAGGGCAGCAGCGGACACGAGCACCAGCAGCCCCAGGACCACCAGTCTGATGACCAGATGTGTTACAGAGGCTGAAACACATTAACAATCATTCTGGATGGACGCTCATAAACGCTGAATGTGTTTTCATACAGTCAAATAGTTTATATAAACCAGCTGATTCAGATTGTCAGGTTCTTCAATAAAACACAATCTAGTTTAATCATCAACTACATGCAAATTTAAAATGCAGTAAACCCTCCTGTTGTCACTGGGTCAAATCTGACCCCTTTAAAAAATGTCTTTATCTGAAATATGAGTTTCTTTTTAACCAAATTACCACAGCATATGGATTGGATTCCTTAATGTTCGTTGAAAATACAATTAATCACTTTCCTTCCTCTGATCTTAAGTATTAGTCAAAATGATTCATAATTTCTGCTTTTTTAACTCAAATACTATGTATTTAAAAAAGGGTTTTTGACCATGAATTCCAAATAGTAGTGTGAAACTAGAAAATTCCGCAGAAATGTTATCAATGTGCCTGCTACTTGGTGCACATGCGAATAGCAATACAACTTAATATAAAATAAGTGTCCCAACCCTTCAGAGATATAACTTTTTAAAACCTATTTAAGACGTTAGGACGTGTGTGTGTGTGTGTCTCTCTGTCTGTCTGTCTGTCTGTCTGTCTGTGTGTTTGTGTCTGAGAGAGAGGGAGACAGATGTCAACAGACAGACATACAGAGTATGGTTGCCTGGTTGCTAAGGACCAACAGGAAGCCTTTCATCTCTGTGATGTCATCTCTTTGATCTGTAATCAGTTAACAACTGCACCTGGCACCTGCTGCCAGCAGCTATTCAGATACTGAACAAGCTCTCAAACAAATGATCATATCATCAAAGGGATACTAGCTATCAATAAAATACGAATGAACGTATTGATATAAAGTTTATATGTACAAACTTAGAAATGTGGGCGTATCAGCGATGTAAAGAAGGTCTTCGCTCTGCGTTCTGCTCAGAAATGTGGACGATGTTTAACATGGCAGTGAATCGAGAAAGATTGGGAACTCTTGTCATTTGAAAAGTCGCAATGTAAAAAATATAATTAATATCGCATTCATGAGCACATTGGCTGAAACTAGACAAGGATACCTACGTTTTGATGTATAAATTGGCCATGACACGTTAGAATTGTTGGCGTGGGAGCAAGTTATAGAGAGAGAACCAAGATGATTTTTTTAATCAACAACATTCAACATTCCGCCACATACACACACATTGGAAAATCTGAGACGGTCTGAAAACGGGACGACACGTAAACTGTGATTTTGGACACACCGTGCTTGATATCTGAATGGCCATTCAGCCCAATAAACGCCAAAGTCTTGTCTTCTGTTTAAACTTTCAATTATGTTTCTATGTTAAAGCATGGCAATGCAGCACGGTCCCAAAGAGGTGCCGTTTTGAGCAATGTTAAGCAATTTCTCGAACATTTCCCATTCAAGTCTATGAGAAATTGTTCGCCGTTTTTTGCCGATTTCGGGAAAACCGCATGGCAAATCTCTTAGAAAAGTCATAGCACACCATTCCCGATCATCACACACGTTTCAATGTATTTTGTGTGCGCTTGTTGGCAACGCTCCAGGACTAGTAGCGGGACAAAAATCTGGCGGAAGACCAATAATAAGTATGAGCAATAATAGTCAGTGCGCCGATCGCTGCTATTGCAGCACATCGGCACACTGAACTAGTAAGGTGGTGTTATTGAAAACTAAACAAAGTCTGAAAAAGGGACAAAAATGACATTTTTTGTCCGTTTTTTAACCCGGAAGAACAACACAAGGGTTAAACAGACTTCAGCAGCCTTAAATCCACCTTCATATGGACGTTATACTTCGTCCCAGTTTGCAAGGCTTTTATCCATCCTTTCATTCATGAGATTATTCTGACCAGTAGCAGGAAACATTGTGTGTTTTCATACATGGAAACAGTTGGCACCTCATGACTGTTTATCTAATCTAGTCAAATAATATCTGATGCATGTATTCCATGCAGTCATTTGATCTAGATTGTCTATAACGTTACCTGCGAGAGTGAGATGGAGCGGCCGGCTCTCAGATGAGAAGTTATGGGAGAAAACATAGAGGTGGTAAACACAGCGGTACTCCCCCCGGTGGGTGGGGTCTGCAGCAGAGAACAGGAAGTGGGCCGAGTGATTGACAGCTGGCAGGGTGTAGTTCTTCTGCTCTGGGTCGGGGGTGTTGAAGATGAGCTGGAAGGAGCCTCCTGGGTACTGGGGCAGGATGGAGCAGCTGATGGTGAAGTCGGAGCCCATGAGCACTCGCAGTCCCTGCTGCGTGGCCTCAGAAACCCCGTCAATGTGGGTGGAGAAGGAGATGTTTGGCTGAGCCAGCAAATCTGGACGACAAATGAAGACCACATATCAAGAATCTAAAATTCTACCATCATCGTCTTTATTTGTTAAAGTGAGGAAAGTAAAACGTATTTCATCCAGGGGCGGACGTTAACATTTGAGGCTCAGCTCTAACCTGGGGGGCTGACACCGACAACTAAGGTCTATGTAAAAGAAACTTCAGATACAGTATTAAGGAACCACTATGCTTACATAAATTGATACGTGTGTGTTTGTGTGTGTGGGAGGGTCCTGGGGTATGCTCCATGTACCCCAGCTATATACACTATATTTTTAAAAGCCATTTGATAAAAGAATGCCTAAAACTCTGTATTTACTTTAAGAAAAAACATGAAAGTTGCCAATCCTTTCTTCTTAAACCAGAATAAAACAACTCCTGCCCTGAGAAAAGTGGCAAAACATGTCTGATAAAGTCTAGATAGACCAGGGATTTGGAGTAAACAGCATCTTCAAACTAAGGCAATATTTCCTTTATAACCGCTTTGACCTCAACCAGTATGAATGACCAGATGGTTGACAGCGACCATACGCTCCGTCTACACCATCCTGACCGCGCTGACCGGATAAGATGAAAGGATGTGTTCATTAGCAAAAGAAAGCAAAGGTAAAGAATGTGTCTGTTGCTGTTCAGGGTTACCTGAGCAGACCACCTCCAGGTTCCTGGAGCTTGTCTTGGAACTTGTTACAGATAAACACTCCCGTCCCATCCAATCAGACTGAACACAAGAACCACTGATCCCCCACACAGGTGTTTCTGAAGAGCTGTTGCTTATGTTTATGGAAACAGCAGAACCACAGTCCAGCCGTTTACACACTGCAGATGATAATTTCTGGTCCCATTCAGAATCCCAGTCCACCACTGGTCTCCACTGTCCCTGTTGTTTCATCTCTGGCGTACCAGCACAGCTACTGGCTCCTCCTGACAACCTGACATCATCAGGCTCTGAACAGAGACACCACAATAATTAAAAAGTTGATGAAGTCATTTAATAAGTTCCTTAGGTAACACTTTATCTGAAGTGTGTGCATAAGAATGACATGACACCATCATGAACATAATGTAGAGTTTGCATTATATGACTTTAAGCAAGACAACAATCTCTATGTTAATAACCTAGACATATAACCTGATATAAATATGTCATAGTAACAGTAAAGATATTAGAAGTAGGACTAATAATTCTAGCAGTAGAAGTGCATGGCCGTCAAGCAGGACCATGGCAGCAGCTTCAACCACGATCCAAGTGCCATCACAATCCAAGGAAATCTGCGAGGAGAGACAGCACAAGGGCTCCGGGCAAGAAGGAAGGAAAGAAGGTAGGTAGGTATTGTCCAACACTTGATTCTAAATGCATGCATGTAGAATGAAGTGTTTGACACTAATTCAAATTGTCATAACACAAACTTCTTAAACTGTTTTAACTTTGTATTAAAAAGTCATAATTTACCGAATGACAGTCAACATTCATAAAGATTTGTTCATGTTCATGACCGGTTTCATCTCAGTCTTTTGCACACTTTAAATAAAGTGGTACCGTTAATTCAAAGCTACAGCTCCTCTCCTCTACCTGAGCAGGTGAGTCCAGCAGCTTTACCAGAAGAGCAGGTGTTTCTATCTGAGCTGTCACAGTCCAGCAGAGCAGACTCATGGCCTCTACACTGGAACTCTTTGGTCCACACTGGAGCCTCCATGACTCCATAGAGCGCCCCCTGGAGGACTGAAGGAGCCCCACAGCCAAGCTCCCTGCAGACCACCTCTGCATCCTGCAGGTCAAAGTCTTCTTCACACACTGAGGACCAGGACTGGGTAGACTGGGTAGACTGGGTAGACTGGTTAGACTTTATCTCCAGTCTGCCTGAACACAGACTAGTCCCACTCACCAGCCTGACAGAGCCTGGAGAACAGAGAGAGAGAATGTAGTGTATAAATGTATTGAACAGCAAAATAACAGTAACACATTATGGCGCTACCAGTTGCGTGGTTTTGTTATCCTTGCTATAGGAAACCACCAAATCTCGGCTTTGGACACTTTTTTTAACTCATAGCGTTCTGGGTACTCCTGCAAAAATGAGCACAGAGGGGAGAATTATGAGGCGCTCAGCAACGCAAAAGCACAGAGCAAAACGCTTCACTTTTCTTGAAAAAAGGCTGATAAACTGTCTGTCTAATCGGGGCCTTAGGTCGCCCAACCAAAAAACATTGAAATGTCCAACGTATCAGTGCCCCTCATGAACCATACAGCTGTAGGTAACGCATACACTGCTGCTGTATCAAAGCGCTGTGGACTGCTTAGGGAAGACAGCGCTTTCATATTCGTACTGAACAGACAAATCTGATTCAGATAACGTAAAGGTCCCATGGCATGAAAATTTCACTTTATGAGTTTTAACATTGAGTTCCCCCAGCCTGCTTATGGTCCCTCAGTGTCTAGAAATGGTGACAGGTGTAAACCGAGCCCTGGGTATCCTGCTCTGCCATTGAGAAAATGAAAGCTCAGATGGGTTGATCTGGAACCTCCCCTTATGAGGTCATAAGTTGCAAGGTTACCTCTGTTTTATCTGCTTTGCCTGCCCAGAGAATTTGGCCCACCCATGACAGAGAGACATCATGGCTTTCAAATGAGCACAGTAGCAGTTGGTCAAGGACACACCCCGAGCCTCCACATTGCCCCCCCTCCCAAAACGCTACAAACTCAGAAATGGCACATACTAAGGAAAGCTCATTGTGGCTGTAATGGCTGGAATTCTGTACCAAGGCTGAATTTTGGGAAAGAGACTTCAGATACAGTATTAGGGGACCACTAAGGTCTACATAAAAGGGACTTCAGATACAGTATTAGGGACCACTAAGGTCTATATAAAAGAGACTTCAGATACTATTAGAGACCACTAAGGTCTTTATAAAAGAGACTTCAGATGCAGTATTAGGGGACACTAAGGTCTTTATAAAAGAGACTTCAGATGCAGTATTAGGGGACACCTAAGGTCTATGTAAAAGAGACTTCAGATTCAGTATTAGGGGACCACTAAGGTCTATATAAAAGAGACTTCAGATTCAGTATTAGGGGACTACCATGGCCTATTTAAAAGCATCCAAAAAGCAGCATAGCATAGGATCTTTAATTCTGAGTCAGGTACATACAGCCCTAGGTCTCCATTGGTGGCTGAATAAGATAACTTACTCGATGCTGCCTTTTCATTTCCCATAATCCTATGCATTGCTGCGTGCACCTGCAACCATGTGGCACTGTCAGATGGAGTGTAAAACTAAGCTCTTATTCTTGATGACTTCTCCTGGATCTACTTTAGCGTGGATGGTACCTCGTTTGGACGCTTTGAACAAAAGCATCTGTGAAATGTAAATGTAAGCAAAAAGACTGAGATTACAGTTATAGCTGAAGTATTGTTGGTGAGGTGTTACCTGAGCAGATGATCTCCAGGTTGGAATCGGAAATGGAATCTTCCGATAATATACAATCAGCAGACTTGGATTGAAGACAGGTTGAGCTAATGATCCATTTTCCTGTGTAAAAACCCATCCCTTTCCTCTCTGTTGAAACCGCAGAGCCACAGTCAAGATGTCTACACACTACATCTGCTGCCTTTAGGTTCCAGGCAGAA
This sequence comes from Etheostoma spectabile, assembly GCF_008692095.1. NCBI lineage: Eukaryota > Metazoa > Chordata > Actinopteri > Perciformes > Percidae > Etheostoma > Etheostoma spectabile. Next base: position 26,677,499 of record NC_045748.1, on the reverse strand, counting down.
TCTTTAACATCCACTTCACTCCACTCTCCATCTTTCTTCATCTCCAGTTCACCGGCACAGCGACTGGGTCCTGTCACCAACTGGAAATTAACGGGCTCTGAGCAGACAAGAGTAATTAGTAAAAATAGATCATGTCACATTTATTAAAATAGAAACTCAACTCAAAGCTACAGCTCCTCTCCTCTACCTGAGCAGGTGAGTCCAGCAGCTTTACCAGAAGAGCAGGTGTTTCTATCTGAGCTGTCACAGTCCAGCAGAGCAGACTCATGGCCTCTACACTGGAACTCTTTGGTCCACACTGGAGTCTCCATGTCTCCATAGAGCGCCCCCTGGAGGACTGAAGGAGCCCCACAGCCAAGCTCCCTGCAGACCACCTCTGCATCCTGCAGGTCAAAGTTTTCTTCACACACTGAGGACCAGGTCTGGGTAGACTGGGTAGGCTTTACCTCCAGTCTGCCTGAACACAGACTAGTCCCATTCACCAGCCTGACAGAGTCTGGAGAAGAGAAAGAGAGAGACAATTTAAAGTATGTATAATGTATGGCACAGCAAAATAACAGTAACACATTATAGCGCTACCAGTTGCGTGTTTTAGTTATTCTTGCTAGGCAACCAGCAAATCTCCGGCTTTGACCATTTTTTCTCTCTGAATTTATGTTTTTTTCAACTCAAAGCCTTCAGGGCACTCCTGCAAAAATGTGAACAGAGGAGAAAATTATGAGGCGCTCAGCAACGCAAAAGCACAGAGCAAAACACTTTACTTTTTTTGAAAGCCGCCCAAGGCTGATAAACTCTCTGTCTGATCGGGGCCTTAGGTCGCCCAACCAAAAAACATAAAATGTCCAACGTATCAGGCCGCTCATGAACCATACAGCTGTAGGTACACACACTGCTGCTGTATCAAAGCGCTGTGGACTGCTTAGGGAAGACAGCGCTTTCATATTCTTACTGAACAGACAAATCTGATACAGATAACTTAAAGGTCCCATGACATGAAAATTTCACATTAGGAGTTTTTTTTAACATTGTGTTCCCCCAGCCTGTCTATGGTCCCCCAGTGTCTAGAAATGGCAATAGTTGTAAATCGAGCCCTGGGTATCCTGCTCTGCCTTTGAGAAAATGAAAGCTCAGATGGGCTGATCTGTAACCTCCCCTTATGAGGTCATTAGGGGCAAGGTTACCTCCGTTTTTGGTCAAGGTCACAACCCGAGCCTCCACATTGCCCCCCCCAAAACGCTACAGACTAAGAAATGGCACATACTAAGGAAAGCTCATTGTGGGACTGGCTCTAGTGGCTGGAATTCTGCACCAAGGCTGCATTTGGGGGAAGAGACTTCAGATACAGTATTAGGGGACCATTAAGGTCTATATAAAAGAGACTTCAGATACAGTATTAGGGGACCATTAAGGTCTACATAAAAGATTTCAGATACAGTATTAGAGGACCACCAAGATCTATATAAAAGAGACTTCAACACACAGTATTAGGGGACCACTAAGGTCTATATAAAAGATTTCAGATACAGTATTAGGGGACCACTAAGGCCTATATAGAAGATTTTTAAATTCAGTATTAGGGGACCACTAAGGTCTATATAAAAGACACTTAAGATGCAGTATTAGGGGACTACTTTGGCCTATTCTTAAGAATCCAAAAAGCGGCATAGCATAGGATCTTTAATTCTGAGTCGGGCACATACAGCTGTAGGTCTCCATTGCTGGCTGAATAAGATAACTTACTTGATGCTGCCTTTTCATTTCCCATAAACCTATGCATTGCTGCGTGCACCTGCAACCATGTGGCACTGTCAGATGGAGTGTAAAACTAAGCTCTTATTCTTGATGACTTCTCCTGGATCTACTTTAGCGTGGATGGTACCTCGTTTGGACGCTTTGAACAAAAGCATCTGTGAAATGTAAATACAAGCGAAAAAAAATGAGATTACAGTTATAGCTGAAGTATTGTTGGTGTGGTGTTACCTGAGCAGATGATTTCCAGGATGGAACTGGAAAGGGAATCCTCCGAAAACATACACTCTCTAACAGCAGACTTGGATTGAAGACAAGTTGAGCTAATGACCCATTTTACTGGGTACAACTCCATCTCTTTCCTTTCTGTGGAAACCGCAGAGCCACAGTCAAGATGTCTACACACTACATCTGCTGCCTTTAGGTTCCAGGTAAAATCGTTATCAATTACGTTACTCCACTCTCCATCTTTCGTCATCTCCAGTTCACCGGCACAACGACTGGATCCTCTCACCAACTTCAAATTATCGGGCTCTGAGCAGACAAGAGTAAATAGTAAAAATAGATCATGTCACATTTATTAAAATAAAACTCAACTCAAAGCTACAGCTCCTCTCCTCTACCTGAGCAGGTGAGTCCAGCAGCTTTACCAGAAGAGCAGGTGTTTCTATCTGAGCTGTCACAGTCCAGCAGAGCAGACTCATGGCCTCTACACTGGAACTCTTTGGTCCACACTGGAGCCTCCATGTCTCCATAGAGCGCCCCCTGGGGGACTGAAGGAGCCCCACAGCCAAGCTCCCTGCAGACCACCTCTGCATCCTGCAGGTCAAAGTCTTCTTCACACACTGAGGACCAGGTCTGGGTAGACTGGGTAGACTGGGTAGACGTTACCTCCAGTCTGCCTGAACAAAGACTAGACCCATTCACCAGCCTGACAGAGTCTGGAGAACAGAGAGAGAGAGAGACAATTGAAAGTGTATAAATGTATGGCACAGCAAAATTACACTGGACACTTTTTCTCTCTGAATTTATGTTTTTTTCAACTCAAAGCCTTCAGGGCATTCCTGCAACAATGTGAACAGAGGAGAAAATGATAAGGTGCTCAGCAACGCAAAAGCACAGAGCAAAACACTTTACTTCTTTTGAAAGCCGCCCAAGTCTGATAAAGTCTCTGTCTGATCGGGGTCTTAGGTCGCCCAACCAAAAAACATGAAATGTCCAACGTATCAGGCTGCTCATGAACCATACAGCTGTAGGTAAACACACTGCTGCTGTATCAAAGCGCTGTGGACTGCTTAGGGAAGACAGCGCTTTCATATTCATACTGAACAGACAAATCTGATTCAGATAACTTAAAGGTCCCATGGCATGAAAATTTCACTTTGAGATTTTTTTTACTTTAATACGCGTTCCCCCATCCTGCCTATGGCCCGCCAGGATCAAGAAATGGTGATAGGTGTAACCCCAACCCTGGGTACCCTGCTCTGCCTTTGAGAAAATGAAAGCTCAGAAGGGCCAATCTGGAACCTCCCCTTATGAGGTCAATTCTATTTTAATTATATTGCGCTAAATCACAACAACAGTTAATTCATTGCGCTTTTAAGGAAGAGCAGGTCTAGACTGGAATCTGTGATGTTATTTACAGAAACCCAACAGTTCCCACTAAGAGCAAGCACTAGGACACAGAGGCTAGGAAAAACTTCCTTTTAAGAGGCAGAAACCTTGAGCAGAAGCATGGCTCAGGGTGGGGGGGGGGGGGGGCATCTGCCTCGACCGGTTGGGGGGGGAGAAAGAGACAGAGACGAGACATAGAAGACATGAAGAATTGTAGCAGAGGGTGTCGAGCAGGAACATGGAGGCAGCAGGTGACTCCAACCACAGATCCAGAACCAGAACCACCTGCAGGAAGCAATAGGAGGAGAGGGGCAAGAGAGCACAAGACTACGGGGGCAATAGAGGAAAAGACTCCGGTTAAGGAAAGAAGTTGTGTTAGCAACATGAATTAATGGGATGAGGTTGCATACAGATAGAGAGAAGGAGGAAGAAAGAGGTGCTCAGTGCATCATGGGAAGTCCCTCAGCAGTCTAGGCCTATAGCAGCGTAACTAAGGGATGGTTCAGGACTCTCCTGAGCCAGCCTTGACTATAAGCTTTATCAAAGAGGAAAATCTTAAGCCTACTCTTAAATGTGGAGACGGTGTCTGCCTCCTGAACCCAAACTGGAACCTGGTTCCACAGGAGAGGAGCCTGATAGCTGAACACTCTCGTCCCCTGGACCCAGACTGGAACCTGGTTCCACAGGAGAGGAGCCTGAAAGTTCAGCTATCAGGCTCCCATTCTACTTTTAGAGACTCTAGGAACCACAAGTAACCCTGCATTCTGGGAGCGTAGTGCTCTCGCAGGGTAGTAAGGTACTATGAGCTCTTTAAGACAAGATGGTGCCTGACCATGAAGAGCTTTGTAGGTGAGAAGAAGGATTTTAAATTATATTCTGGATTTTACAGTAAGCCAATGCAGAGAAGCTAAAACAGGAGAGATGTGATCTCTTTTCCTGGTTCCTGTCAGAACACGTGCTGCAGCATTCTGGATCAGCTGAAGGGTCTTTATGGACTTTTTTGAGCAGCCTGATAACAAAGAATTGCAGTTATCCAGCCTAGAAGTAACAAATGCATGGACTAGTTTTTCTGCATCATTTTTGCAATATTATGTAGGTGAATAAAGGCGATCCTTTATATTTGCTTTATGTGAGAATTAAAGGACATGTACTGATCAAAGATGACTCCAAGATTCCTTACAGTGGTGCTGGAGGCCAGGGTGGTGCTGGAGGCCAGGGTGGTGCTGGAGGCCAGGGTGGTGCTGGAGGCCAGGGTGGTGCCATCCAGAGTAATTATCCCTTCATCATAAGGTCATAAGGGGCAAGGTTACCACCCCTTTCTCTGCTTTGGCTGAATAAGATAACTTACTCAATGCTGCCTTTTCATTTCCCATAATCCTATGCATTGCTGTGTGCACCTGCAACCATGTGGCACTGTCAGATGGAGTGTAAAACTAAGCTCTTATTCTTGATGACTTCTCCTGGATCTACTTTAGCGTGGATGGTACCTCGTTTGGACGCTTTGAACAAAAGCATCTGTGAAATGTAAATGTAAGCGAGAAGACTGAGATTACAGTTATAGCTGAAGTATTGTTGGTGTGGTGTTACCTGAGCAGATGATCTCCAGGATGGAGTTGGAACGGTAATACTCCGATAATATACACTCTCTAACAGCAGACTTGGATTGAAGACAGGTTGAGCTAATTCTCCACATTCTTGTGTGCCACTCCATCTCTTTCCTCCCTGTTGAAACCGCAGAGCCACAGTCAAGATGTCTACACACTACATCTGCTGCCTTTAGGTTCCAGGCCGAATCGTTATCAATCACGTTACGCCTCTCTCCATCTTTCGTCATCTCCAGTTCACCGGCACAGCGACTGGATCCTCTCACCAACTGGAAATTATCGGGCTCTGAGTAGACAAGAGTAATTAGTAAAAATAGATCATGTCACATTTATTAAAATATAAACTCAACTCAAAGCTACAGCTCCTCTCCTCTACCTGAGCAGGTGAGTCCAGCAGCTTTACCAGAAGAGCAGGTGTTTCTATCTGAGCTGTCACAGTCCAGCAGAGCAGACTCATGGCCTCTACACTGGAACTCTTTGGTCCACACTGGAGCCTCCATGTCTCCATAGAGCGCCCCCTGGAGGACTGAAGGAGCCCCACAGCCAAGCTCCCTGCAGACCACCTCTGCATCCTGCAGGTCAAAGTCTTCTTCACACACTGAGGACCAGGACTGGGTAGACTGGGTAGACTTTACCTCCAGTCTGCCTGAACACAGACTAGTCCCATTCACCAGCCTGACAGAGCCTGGAAAAGAGAAAGAGAGAGACAATTGAAAGTGTATAAAAGTATGGCACAGCAAAATAACAGTAACACATTACAGCGCTACCAGTTGCATATTTCAGTTATTCTTGCTAGGCAACCACCAAATCTCCGGCTTTGGCCACTTTTTCTCTCTGAATTGATGTTTTTTCAACTCAAAGCCTTCAGGGCATTCCTGCAACAATGTGAACAGAGGAGAAAATGATAAGGTGCTCAGCAACGCAAAAGCACAGAGCAAAACACTTTACTTCTTTTGAAAGCCGCCCAAGTCTGATAAAGTCTTTGTCTGATCGGGGTCTTAGTTCGCCCAACCAAAAAACATAAATTGTCCAACATATCAGGCCGCTCATGAACCATACAGCTGTAGGTAACACATACAGTGGTGTGAAAAAGTGTTTGCCCCCTTTCTCAATTCCTATTCCTTTGCATGTTTGTCACACTTAAGTGTTTCGGAACATCAAACCAATTTAAACAATAGTCAAGGACAACACAAGTAAACACAAAATGCAATTTCTAAATAAGGTGTTTATTATTAAAGGTGAAAAAAAATCCAAACCATCATGGCCCTGTGTGAAAAAGTGATTGCCCCCTTGTTAAAACATACTATAACTGTGGTTGTCCCACCTGAGTTCAATTTCTTAGCCACACCCAGGCCTGATTATTGCCACACACCTGTTCACAATCAAGGCATCACTTAAATAGGAGCTGCTTGACACAGTAAGGTCCACCAGAAGATCCTTAAAAGCTACACATCATGCCGAGACCCAAAGAAATTCAGGAACAATTGAGAAAGAAAGTAATTGAGATCTATCAGTCTGGAAAGGGTTATAAAGCCATTTCCAAAGCTTTGGGAATCCAGCGAACCACAGTGAGAGCCATTATCCACAAATGGCGAAGACATGGAACAGTGGTGAACCTTCCCAGGAGTGGCCGGCCGCCCAAAATTACCCCAAGAGCGCAACGACGACTCATCCAAGAGGTCACAAAAGACCCCACAACAACGTCCAAAGAACTGCAGGCCTCACTTGCCTCAGTTAAGGTCAGCGTTCATGCCTCCCACTCAGGAAAAGACTGGGCAAAAAGGGCCTGCATGGCAGAGTTCCAAGGAGAAAACCCACTGCTGAGCAAAAAAGAACATCAAAGCTTGTCTCAATTTCTCCACAACACATCTTGATGACCCCCAAGACTTTTGGGACAACATTCTGTGGACCGATGAGACAAAAGTGGAACTCTTTGGAAGGTGTGTTTTCAAGTTTTATTGGCGTAGAAGGAACACTGCATTTCATAAAAAGAACATTATACAACAGTAAAATATGGTGGTGGTAGTGTGATGGTGTGGGGCTGTTTTGCTGCTTCAGGACCTGGAAGACTTGCCGTGATAAAAGGAACTATGGAATTCTGCTGTCTACCAAGAGATCCGGAAGGAGAATGTCCGACCATCTGTTCGGTACTCAAGCTGAAACGAACTGGGTTCTGCAGCAGGACAATGATCCTAAAGACACCAGCAAGTCCACCACCGAATGACTGAAGAAAAACAAAATGAAGACTTTGGAGTGGCCTAGCCAAAGTCCTGACCTGAACCTATTGAGATGTTGTGGTATGACCTTAAAAAGGCCGTTCATGCTCGAAAACCCTCTAAGTAACTGAATTAGGACAATTCTGCAAAGATGAGTGGGCCAAAATTCCTCCAGGACGTTGTAAAAGCCTCATTGCACGTTATCGCAAAAAGCTTGGTGCAGTTGTTGCTGCTAAGGGTGGCCCAACCAGTTATTAGGTTTAGGGGGCAATCACTTTTCACACAGGGGCCATGATGGTTTGGATTTTTTTTCACCTTTAATAGTAAACACCTTCATTTACAAATTGCATTTTGTGTTTACTTGTGTTGTCCTTGACTATTGTTTGAATTGGTTTGATGTTCCGAAACACTTAAGTGTGACAAACATGCAAAGGAACAGGAAATGAGGAAGGGGGCAAACACTTTTTCACACCACTGTACACTGCTGCTGTATCAAAGCGCTGTGGACTGCTTAGGGAAGACAACGCTTAACTGTAAGCTTTATCAAAGAGGAAAGTCTTAAGCCTACTCTTATATGTGGAGACGGTGTCTGCCTCCTGATCCCAGACTAGAACCTGGTTCCACAGGAGAGGAGCCTGACAGCTGAACTTTCTGGCTCCCATTCTACTTTTAGAGACTCTAGGAACCACAAGTAACCCTGCATTCTGGGAGCGCAGTGCTCTGGTGGGGTAGTAAGGTACTATGAGCTCTTTAAGATAAGATGGTGCCTGACCATGAAGAGCTTTGTAGGTGAGAAGAAGGATTTCAAATTCTATTCTGGATTTACAAGGAAGCCAATGCAGAGAAGCTAAAACAGGAGAGATGAGGTCTCTTTTCCTGGTTCCTGTCAGAACACGTGCCGCAGCATTCTGGATCAGCTGAAGAGTCTTTATGGACTTTTTTGAGCAGCCTTATAGTAAAGAATTGCAGTTATCCAGCCTAGAATTAACAAATGCATGGACTAGTTTTTCTGCATCATTTCTGCAATATTATGTAGGTGAATAAAGGCGGTCCTTTAAATTTGCTTTATGTGAGAATTAAAGGACAGGTCCTGATCAAAGATGACTCCAAGATTCCTCACAGCGGCGCTGGAGGCCAGGGTGGTGCTGGAGGCCAGGGTGGTGCTGGAGGCCAGGGTGGTGCTGGAGGTCAGGGTGATGCCATCCAGAGTAATTATCTCTTCATCATAAGGGGCAAGGTTACCTCCCCTTTCTCTGCTTTGCCCACCCAGAGAAATTGCCCCCCCCCCATGAAGAGAGACATCATGGCTTGCAAACGAGCAAAGTGGTAGTTGGTCAAGGCCACACCCCCATCCTCCACGTTGCCCCCCTTCTTACCTCCTCAAAAGCTGCAGACTCAGAAATGGCACATCCTAAGGAAAGCTCATTGTGGGACTGGTTCTAGTGGCTGGAATACTGCACCAAGGCTGAATTTTGGGAAAGCGACTTCAGATACAGTATTAGGGACCACTAAGGTCTATATAAAGAGACTTCAGATACAGTATTAGGGACCACTAAGGTCTATATAAAGAGACTTCAGATACAGTATTAGGGACCACTAAGGTCATATAAAAGAGACTTCAGATACAGTATTAGGGGACCACTAAGGTCTATATAAAGAGACTTCAGATAAAGTATAGGGACCACTAAGGTCTATATAAAAGAGACTTCAGATACAGTATTAGGGGACCACTAAGGTCTATATAAAAGAGACTTCAGATACGTATTAGGGACCACTAAGGTCTATATAAAAGAGACTTCAGATACTGTATTAGGGGACCACTAAGGTCATATAAAAGAGACTTCAGATACTGTATTAGGGGACCACTAAGGTCTATATAAAAGAGTCTTCAGATACAGTATTAGGGGACCACTAAGGTCAATATAAAAGACTTCTGATTCAGTACTTGGGGACTACCATGGCCTATTTAAAAGCATCCGAAAAGCAACATAGCATAGGATCTTTAATTCTGAGTCGGTACATACAGCTGTAGGTCTCCATTGCTGGCTGAATAAGATAACTTACTCAATGCTGCCTATTTATTTCCCATAATCCTATGCATTGCTGTGTGCACCTGCAACCATGTGGCACTGTCAGATGGAGTGTAAAACTAAGCTCTTATTCTTGATGACTTCTCCTGGATCTACTTTAGCGTGGATGGTACCTCATTTGGACGCTTTGAACAAAAGCATCTGTGAAATGTAAATGTAAGTTAAAAGACTGAGATTACAGTTATAGCTGAAGTATTGTTGGTGAGGTGTTACCTGAGCAGATGATCTTAAGGAAGGAACTGGAAGGGTAAGAATTTGTTAATATACACTCTCTAACAGCAGACTTGGATTGAAGACAGGTTGAGCTAATCCTCCACATTCCTGTGTACGACTCCATCTCTTTCCTTTCTGTGGAAACCGCAGAGCCACAGTCAAGATGTCTACACACTACATCTGCTGCATTTAGGTTCAAGGTAAAATCGTTATCAATCACGTTACGCCACTCTCCATCTTTCTTCATCTCCAGTTCACCGGCACAGCGACTGGATTCTTTCGCCAACTGGAAATTAACGGGCTCTGAGCAGACAAGAGTAATTAGTAAAAATAGATCATGTCACATTATTAAAATAGAAACTCAACTCAAAGCTACAGCTCCTCTCCTCTACCTGAGCAGGTGAGTCCAGCAGCTTTAGCCAGAAGAGCAGGTGTTTCTATCTGAGCTGTCACAGTCCAGCAGAGCAGACTCATGGCCTCTACACTGGAACTCTTTGGTCCACACTGGAGTCTCCATGTCTCCATAGAGCGCCCCCTGGAGGACTGAAGGAGCCCCACAGCCAATCTCCCTGCAGACCACCTCTGCATCCTGCAGGTCAAAGTCTTCTTCACACACTGAGGACCAGGTCTGGGTAGACTGGGTAGACTTTACTCTCCAGTCTGCCTGAACACAGACTAGTCCCATTCACCAGCCTGACAGAGTCTGGAGAACAGAGAGAGAGAATCAGACAGAGGTCCCCTTCAAGTCCCCTTCATCAGGTAAACTGAACCACAAACTACTGTATTGTTGACGGAGCTCTGCATCATCTACCTACAACTTCCACCTGGCATCACAGAGATCTGTAACGGTATTTTATTACTAAATGTGAAAAATTATTACATAATGCGAGTGTTATTACATAATGAAATATAAATGCATGACATTTTGAAAAGTTATTTTAAGAGTTGTTACATTACATAACTCTTTACAAGCCAGTTCAGAGACAGTCCCTTTCTAGGAGCTGATGTGAGAGGAACATCTTGGAAGGTTTGAAGCCATGAGCCTCAACAACAAACCTACTCATGAGCTTGCTTTGGAATTGTGTGTTAAAGATGTAAGGCTTTGGGTTGTAGACTGAAAGCGTATATATAAGCACTATTACATATTTGTGTGTGGTTGTTACCTGAGCAGATGATCTCCAAACTGGTAGCCTCAACCTGGTACCTCTTTGTTAAACATTTCTTTAATCTAGGTCCAGACTCGAGACAGGAAGGTGTGATTCTGCTAGAAGGTTTTGAACGTCTTTTTGATGAAGCTCGAACCACAGAGCCACAGTCCAGATGTCTGCAAACTACGTCTGCTAACTTCAGGTCCCAGTCACCGTCATCCACTTCTCTCCACTTTCCCTGTCTCTTCACCTCCAGCACACCAGAACAGCGGCTGGATCCTCCCATCAACCGCATATCATCAATATCTGAACACAGGTGAGGGAGTAATTAGGACAGAGAAATATTTGGTACATCTATTGCATGAGACAGGTGAGTAGGAGAGAGACGAGTAGGTCAAAGGTTTAAAAGAAACTCCCGCACACTCTAACTTGCAAAGATAACAATTAGAACTGGTGACATTTCAGTACTAAACCTAGATCTAAAACCTTTATAAATTTATAAAGTCAGACAGTGTGTGAGAGTTTCTTTGCTACAAGAGAGTGATTAGTAAAATAATCTCCTGTGTATTTATTTCTAGTTTCTCCATTTTACCTTCTTCCTCTGTCTGGAAACCTGGGAGGAATCCTAAAAGAAACAAAAAATAAATGAAAAATGTGTCCTGCTCTGGACGGGTCAGGCAGAGACATTTACACTTTCTACAGTTATTATTCAAACAAGCCATCGAAACACAAACTGACGGTTTAAAACCTCCTCTCGTTATATTTACTACAGCCACGAGAGTTTTACGGCTAACAAGAAACGTAATTGTCGGTGGCTGTGAGCTAGTATCAGGGGACCACTAAGGTCTATATAAAGAGACTTCAGATACAGTATTAGGGACCACTAAGGTCTATATAAAAGAGACTTCAGATACAGTATTAGGGACCACTAAGGTCTATATAAAGAGGCTTCAGATACAGTATTAGGGACCACAAAGGTCTATATAAAAGAGACTTCAGATACAGTATTAGGGGACCACTAAGGTCTATATAAAGAGACTTCAGATACAGTATTAGGGACCACTAAGTCTATATAACAGAGACTTCAGATACAGTATTAGGGACCACTAAGGTCTATATAAAAGAGACTTCAGATACAGTATAGGGGACCACTAAGGTCTATATAAAAGAGACTTCAGATACAGTATTAGGGGACCACTAAGGTCTATATAAACAGAGACTTCAGATACAGTATTAGGGACCACTAAGGTCTATATAAAGAGACTTCAGATACAGTATTAGGGGACCACTAAGGTCTATATAAAAGAGACTTCAGATACAGTATTAGGGGACCACTAAGGTCTATATAAAAGAGACTTCAGATACAGTATTAGGGGACCACTAAGGCCTTTATGAAAGCATCCAAAGAGCACCATGTCACGTTAAAGTCCCTAGCTCTAGGTGATATCATTACGGTGTAATTCTAAAGACGATTTAATATATTTCAGACTGCATCATGCCAGTTTTATTATTTTGTTCATTAAAAAATCTGAAATTTTTACATTTAAAAAAAGCTATATCGGCAAATATGACACTTCCGATCCGGGTTACTTCTCGCCCCCAGACCATGTTTACCAATTTTGGTGGAATTCTGCACCAGTACACGACCCATGTCCAATTAGTGTGTCGCCTGCCTCTCTATCCTCTTCTGATCTTTTGATCTTATACGAGTCTTTCAGCTCTCCTAGGATGTGCAGTTTCCTCTCTTATCTTTAATCTCCTCATCAGGTTTTGGGTGGTTTCTATGTTTGCTAACAGGAAGCGGCCAGTTCAAGTGACATTTCGTAATGTTTCATCAATAACTGCTAATCTTCATCAGATAATTTCAAGTAATGCAGTACCAGTTACTTACTAGAACTGGACTGTGGACAGGTGTTGTACCTTTAAAGTGATTGATGTCTGCGGGAGAGCCCTGTGCCCTCGATTATAACCAATCCAGTCCTTTTTACCACTTGCTAAAATTTGATTTCAGCTCCTACCATGTCACTGAAATTTTAGTCATGCCTCAAAATGACTTGATTTCGTACAATAGGCTTTTATCTGACAGATTATAGCCCACACAGAACTTATTTCTTGCAGAAATACCTTTTTTAAAGATGCAATACAACCTATAAACATTTGTAAAAAGGGATCACAGCTCCTACTTTGTTCTTGAAAGGCTGTTTCTGCCTCAAAATATCTATAAGTATTGAGGGTTATATCTGAAGGACCATTGCCCACTCAGACCTTTACCTGTTTAAATACCTTTTATAAAGAGCCAATTCAACCAGAAACAGTTTTTCTTGCAAGTTGTGGAAGTGTACAAATGTGCCCCACTGTTGGCAATCAGAAAGTGTTTTGTATTGTTTGTCAATTATATTTACAGTATTACATCACCCTAGATTTAGTCTGTCTTTCCATTGGTTGCCTGTTTCTTATACGATGCATTTTAAAATCCTACTCTTTACTTTCAAGGCTTTGAAGGTCCAGAGTACATTAATCATCTGGTTGGCTCAGTGGGCACAGATAGACTAGGAGGTGTATGCCTTGACGCAGCGGTCTGGGTTCAAATCCTTCCTGTGACGATGTCCTGCATGTCTTCCCCCTTTCTCACCTAGCTGTCCTATCAAAATAAAGGTGTAAACACACACAACTCATTATCTCACACACACACCATACACCCCCCCCCCCCCCCCCCATCCAGCCCCGTATCCGTCTGACCGCCTCGTTTCTTTCTTTTAGTGTTTCTCTCACCCACACAAATCCATGGTCAAGGCCGGGCTGAACTGAGTTGTTTTTCAACAACGCATACAGTCTGTCTCATACTTCCCATACACACACACACCACACATCCACAGACACCATACACCAATTATTCCTTCATGTATGTAGTCTTGTGCATTATGTTGTTTTGTCATGTATTATCTAGCTATCTGCATGAATCCTTTTCGGAGTGCGTGTGGCGGCGCTTTCACTAGCTGCGGCCCGGAGGCTCTCCAAACCCTCTAAACTGTATTTCGTTGCATTGTACTTGTACACGTGTAATGACAATAAAGTTTAATCTAATCTAATCTAATCTAATCTAAACCCCCCCAAAAGAAAGAAGAAACTATTCTACTGGAATAGTAATTTTTGAACCAATTTCAAGTTGGTGCCTTCGATGCCCAACCCTAGATGATTGGTTTGATTTGTAGGCACCTTTCCCTCATGTACTTCTATATTGAACTACAGGGCCCAGGATCGAACCACCAACCTTCTGACTGTTGGGCGTAGGAAGCAGCCCATTTCAATAAGTCCTGCATTTTTGCCCTCCTTAAATCCGATTTTAGCAAATCTAGGTAGGTATGTTCGGGTCTTTCTCCTTTGATTTAAAGCAGGATGACTCAAGAAGAACTTGAGTCATGGTCAATATCCTGCTACGCCGCGCCTTTTAAGAAGTTACTTTATAGGAGAAATGTGTATCTCAGCCCCGCAAGACCGTATACAAAATTTGGTCTTAATAGAATTACAATTAGATAAAGTTCTATTCATTACAACGTCTTTCACATTATGCAAAATAGCAAAATACCATTGTGGCGGATGTTAAAGGTTGAAGAGGCTTTTTTGTAGAACAGATTAAGATATACGGTGGCCGAGACAGTTCAACACAAATACAAAAGCTACAACGCAAAAGCTACAACGCAAAAGCTACAACGCAAACGCAAAAGCTACAACGCAAAAGCTACAACGCAAAAGCTATAACGCAAACGCAAAAGCTACAACGCAAAAGCTAAAACGCAAACGCAAAAGCTATAACGCAAACGCAAAAAATACAACGCAACAGCAAAAGCTACAACGCAAAAGCTACAACGCAAAAGCTACAACACAAACGCAAAAGCTACAACGCAAAAGCTACAACACAAACGCAAAAGCTACAATGCAAAAGCTACGACACAAACGCAAACCTACAATGCAAACGCAAAACCTACAACGCAAAATCTGCAACGCAGACGCAAAAGCTACAATGCAAAAGCTACAACGCAAACGCAAAAGCTACAACGCAAAATTTGCAACGCAGACGCAAAAGCTACAATGCAAAAGCTACAACGCAAACGCAAAAGCCACAACGCAAACACAAAAGCTACAACGCAAAATCTACAACGCAAAATCTGTAACGCAAACGCAAAAGCTACAACGCAAACGCAAAAGCTACAACGCAAACGCAAAAGCTACAATGCAAAAGCTACAACGCAAACGCAAAAGCTACAACGCAAACGCAAAAGCTACAACGCAAAAGCTACAACGCAAAAGCTACAACGCAAAAGCTACAACGCAAAAGCTACAACACAAACGCAAAACCTACAATGCAAACGCAAAAGCTACAACGCAAAATCTGCAACGCAGACGCAAAAGCTACAATGCAAAAGCTACAACGCAAACGCAAAAGCTACAACGCAAAATCTACAACGCAAAATCTGTAACGCAAACGCAAAAGCCACAACAAAATCTAAACCACATTCTGCGCTGTATTATCACTGAAATATTAATAAACACATTGATAAAATTTTGTCCTCGGAAGGTTGATTTCCCATCCCGGCCTCCAATCACACTTTATTAACCAAAAAAACATTTTGGTCACTTTCTTTCAACACTTATGTTTTTTCCAAAGCTTTTTGATATTTATTATGTTGACATCTTCACTTTGTTTCAAAGGCCTGTTTTTTGTGACAGAAAAACAAAACAATTAACTTCAAATGGGTCAATTTGAAGCAAGAACAACATGACGGTTAAAGTACTTTTTGGCCTTTAACTTTTTATTGCACTCACGATAACAAGCGGCGCGTTCCTCAACTCAAACATCCAGAAACAATTGACAGTTAACTAATCAAAGTAAATAGAAAAAGCACATGAAACAACAACAATCCAGACAGCTGTACTGTAGTTAAACAGGTTGAAGTCCTACCTGAGCTCCAGAGCAACGTAAACAGCACCAGTACACGACCCATGTCCAGTTGGTGTGTCCCCTGCCTCTCTGTCGTCTTCAGGTCTCTTGATCTTATACGAGTCTTTCAGCTCTCAGATGTGCAGTTTCCTCTCTTATCTTTAATCTCCTCATCAGGTTTCGTGTGGTTTCTCCGTTCGCTAACAGGAAGCTGCCATTTCAAGTGCCATTTCGCAATATTTCATCAATAACTGCTAATCTTCATCAGATAATTCCAGGTAATGCAGTACCAGTTACTTACTAGAACTGGACTGTGGACAGGTGTTGTACCTCAAAGTGATTGATGTCTGCGGGAGAGCCCTGTGCCCTCGATTATAACCAATCCAGTCCTTTTTACCATCGCTAAAACGGGATTTCAGCGTCTACCATGTCACTGAAATGTTATTCATTCCTCAAAATGACATGATTTCATTTATGAGGCTTTTATCTGACAGATCATAGCCCACACACAAGTTTTAAAGATGCAATACAACCCATAAACCTTTGCAACAAGTGATCGCACCTTGTTTTTGAAAGGCTTTAACCCGGTTCTGAAACGCTATAGACAAATATATAGAAATAATCTGTGCAGTAAATCACAATGCTCTAGCTTTTCCAATGTTTTACACACATATATGACAATATTAATGGTTCTGAATTATGTTAAATTGCATATTACATTGTAAAAAAGGTCACATTTTCTTGAGGGATGACCCATGTACACCATCACCAAATACGTGCATCTAAGTCTTCCACCAACCTGGGGAAAAAACAGTTTCTTGTGTTTTCCTCTTAACTTCTTCTTAGTCATGAACTCTGCTCCCGGGCTTGTGTTTTAGGAGCCCAACATCCCCCCCGACCCCCCCCTAAGCAGAAATTAGGAATTATTGAGACTAAAATTAAAGGAATGGATGTTGATGGATAATCAGAGACTGGAATATGTCAACTTTTACTCAATACTATTTCAAAAACACTTTGCTTTAAAATTGAATACGACACCCCAAAATTACCCATCAAAATCACCTCAAAGAGCGTTGTGTGGAATCAATCATGTTATTTTGGGGAATTATAAAGAACATTGATATAGGAAAACGGGTCAAATTGACCCTGAGGGCAACATGAAGGTTAAATTGTGAAATAAATGCCCCGGTGTTGCAATTAAAACAACCTTTCCCAACACAAAGGAATATTTTTTAACTTTTAAAAATGACAAAAACAAATGGTGTTACCTGAGCAGGTTATCTCCATGTCGTTAGAGGAATGTGTCAGTTCTGTAAAACATGTCAAGAGTGAAGGTGCATTACAGTCAGATGTGATTTCCCCAGATTCTCTTGGTATCTGAATGAAAGAGCCAAGCCACAGCCCAGCTCTCCACACACCAGGCCTGCTAATCTCCGGTTCCAGTTCCCATCGTCCTCTGGTTTCCACTCGTCCCGGTGTTTCATCTCCAGTGTGCCATCACACCGGCTGGCTCCTCCAACCAGCCTGACCACACCAGGTTCTGGACACAGGATCAGAGAGGCTCCAAAATCAGGGTAGCAGCTGTCGCCTTGGTCCCGCTCCATGTTCGGTGATGCCATGTTCAACTGCTACACTGCAGTGCCCTGCTACGTCCTGCTACGCCCTGCTACGTCCTGCTACGTCCTGCTACGCCCTGCTACGCCCTGCTACGTCCTGCTACGTCCTGCTACGTCCTGCTGTGCCTTGTAATGCCGCACAGCGTCCTGCTGTGCCATGAACTACTACAAAGAACTGCTACAAACTACTAATTTTTTCTATTTTTGTTATTGCCACTCTTCATTCTAACCCCAACCGGCCCGTCAGACACCGCCTACCAAGAACCTGGGTCTGGGCCTGGGGTCTGGGTCTGTCCCAGGTTTCTGCCTAAAAGGAAGTTTTTCCTCACCACTGTGGCCCTGTTGCTTGCTCTGGAGGAAACTACTAGAACTGTTGGGTCCTTGTAAATTATAGAGTGTGGTCTAGACCTACTCTATCTGTAAAGGGTCTCCAGATAACTCTTGTTATGAATTGATACTATAAATAAAATTGAATTGAAATTGAATTGAATTGAAACAGGACAGCAGCTTCGGTAACATGTCATACTTGATATATATCTATACATCTATACATCTATATATATAGATGTATAGATATATAGATATAGCCGGCATGCAGTCACCTATTGGCGGCTAAACAACTGCCGCTGTTAGCCGGCGTCCCGGAGCGCCGTCTCTCAACCAGCAGCTGCCACTCGTACTTCATCTTTCCATCACATTGTTTTTTGTTTTTTGACACAGACATGAGTAAATCTTACATTTGAGAGCTGTTACCGCCATTAGAGTCATGCTGGAGCTGGAGCTCGTGCCAGGCGTCCATCAACATGGAAATGCAACGACTAGTGCTGAATGCAAGTTTAAAGCTACAAACTGATTTGGTGTCCAGCGTGTTGCTTTATTGATAATTCTGCGCGCATAATGTATGATGTATTTTGAATTTATTGACCAGAAACCTCATTATACGCAGTGTTGCCAGATAGTTTTTTTTTTTTTTTTTGTATCATTATTGGGCGGGGCAGACATGGTTTTGGGTGTTCACGCTTCAGGAATCTAGCGAGCGTGCGGACCCAGAGGCTGTGTGGGGTGTGGGGGTGGGGGTGGGGGGCTGGGGGTGTGGTGCAGGGTTTATGATGCACTGAGAAAAAACTTGTTTTAGCTCTTTTGGTTCGACTGTTTTTTTGGACTCCGTCTAAAGACAAAGTTGTCTACTTGGGACTTTTCCGTGTAGTAGGAGGGTCACCTGACATGTAAAGCCTGCCACGGAGCCAATACTACACAGTATGCATTGTGTATAATGGTAAATGGAAAGGATGAAAAACAGTTGTTGATATTTCTAAATATTACAAACATTGGGGGGGGACCATTTCAGGGACTACCTCATGAAGCTCATTGAGAGAACACCAAAGGTTTGCAGCGCTATCAAAAAAGCAAAAGGGGAGGGGGGGGGGGGGGTTACTTTGAAGAAACTAGAATATAAGACATGTTTTCAGTTATTTTCACACGTTTTTGTAAAGTCCATAACCTCACATGTGTTCATTCATAGTTTTGATGCCTTCAGTGATAATCTACAATGTAAATAGTCATGAAAATACAGAAAACTCATTGGATGAGGTGTGCTCAAACCTTTGGCCTGTACTGTATATAGTTGTTGAAATGTTTTTGAACATGATGACAGTTCTGTGATATTGCACTGCCTTGCACTACTCCACTTGCACACTTTGCAAACTTGTTGTTGTTGTCCTGTTGTCCTGAAAACACTTGGGAACTCATTTCTGCTGCTCTTACATAACGGCACCACTATGCTACCGCCTGACTTGTTGCACTATTACATTGACTGTCGACTGTATGCATAATTGTATAATTGCACATTTTTAACTCAAATTTTGCTGCTCCTATTTTCCTCATTGTATATATCTTCCTATTTTTACTTTTTATATTGTTTACTTGAATGTTATGTTTGTCTGTGGACCTAATTGGTTAAAAATGTCTTGTCTCCACCGTGGGATAGAGGGAAACGTTATTTCGATCTCTTTCTATGTTTTGACATGTGAAGAAATTGACAATAAAGCAGACTTTGACTTTTTTTGACTTTGTGTCCAAACACCACAAAACGATTTCCTTTTGAGATCCAGGCTGCCCTATTTCTCTGTTCTTGTTCCTGCTGGTGGTTGAATTATTGTCATTACAAATTCGATACAATCCTTTTAATAAAGGTTTGTCTATTCTTGGTAAGGAAATTAGAGTAACTCAACTAGCGGATGATGCAGCTCTCTCTTTTTGAGCTTTCAAACACAAGATTGAATATTCTACGTCCGTAATTGACCAATTTTCAGCTGCTTCGGGTTCGACACTTAACAAATCTAAATGTGAAATTTTATATCTGTATCAGACTGAAGAGGAAAAAATGTTTAATATAGCTGTTAAAAAAAGATTTACAAAATATTTAGGTATTCTTATTTGCAGGGACTACATGGAACATGAGCAACCATTTCCTTTCTGGTCTGCAGCCAGAGGAGGGCAGTAGACTCAGGGTTTCACATGATCGTCAGTCTCCAGACACACTTACACTTCTCTTTATTTATCTTTTGGGATGACTCCCGCAAGGAAATGGAAATTTCCTGCATCAGTTTTAGCAAGAAAAGAAAAATGACAGTGTAAAGACAACAAAAAATAGCAGTACTACTACTACTAATAATAATAGTAAGAACATTTGTCAATAAAAATATATAAAAAGACATTAACCATAAATTATCAGTCTCAGTGTTGAGTCAAGTGTTAAAGTGACCAGGTATTAATGTAAGTCCAGATGTGTATGTGTGTGTATGTGTGTATGGTTGGATGGATATATAAATATATAATATGGAAAACACAACCCTTAGAGATGGTCAGTAAGGTTCAAATGCTAATGTGTGCAATACTAAGGATCTGAACAGGTTTAAGGAAGTATTCGAGTATTAAGAATTGAGGATTTTCCATCTGAAATCGTGTTTTAGATTGCAAAGGATGAGTTTTCCCACTGACCCCTGAATGCAGCATGAACTGTGTTTTTGTTTGTGTACGCTTCAGGAATCTAGCGAGCGTTAAGACCCAGAAGGTGGTGTGTGTGTGTGTGTGTGTGTGTGTGTGTGTGTGTGTGTGTGTGTGTGTGTGTGTGTGTGTGTGTGTGTGTGTGTGTGTGTGTGTGTGTGTGTGTGTGTTGGGCGGGGGTTGATGATGCATTGAGAAACAACAAGGCTCTTTTTGCTCAACTGGTTTTTTGGACTCTAGAAGTGGGTGTGCCCCGGTGCCTGCATATCTCCTCTCTCTCTCTCTCTCTCTCTCTCTCTCTCTCTCTCTCTCTCTCTCTCTCTCTCTCTCTCTCTCCCGCCCGCTCCCTGTCAGTCTCTCTCTCTCTTCAACAGGACACACGTCTCAGTAAGTCCTTACAAAAGTTGCTTTTCTCTTGTTTTTAAGCGGGTTTCAGCGTAAATGCAGCTCCGAGGTGTGTTCAGGGAACTGTTGTGCGAGTGTGTGCTGGTTTTCTGAGTGTGTGTGTTTGTTGTTTCTGTGCTGAAACCGGACACTGTGTAGATTATGGGAAGGTAACGTTAAAGGGTGTGCAGTCTTGTCTCCTGGGGTGGAAGAGAATAACACAGTAAGGGGAAATAATCCGGACTGTAGAGCTGCAAAGATCGTTGGATTAGTTGTCAATTATTACATTAATTGCACACCATTTTGTTGAGAAAACAAAGTAAGACTTCTCAGATTCCAGCTGGTTAAATGGGAGTATTTTCTAGTTTGTCCTCTCCTCTGGGACAGTAACTGAATGTCTTTGAATTGTGGACAAAACGAGACATGTGAGGACGTCGCTTTGGGCTTTTTGGGGAACACTGATCCTCATTTTTCACCATTTTTCTCATTTTCTAAACCAAACGACTCATCCATTCATCCAGAAATGAATTCACACAATTATCTACTATGGAAATAATCTTTAATTGGTATTCTATGAGTTTTGCTCGACCTAATAGAAACAAGAAGTGGCAGTAAAGTGTACTTTAAGAAGTACTACTGTTGACATAGTGATGTGTGAAAAAGCAGCTGAGTCAGACTCAGTCGGGAGATCGCTGGTTTGTTGTAATGTTAAAAAAGAAAAGAAAAAGGCTTTTTTTAACGAAAACTATAATTTTTCAGACACACTATCACAGCCTTTTCTTTTCTTTTTTAACATGATAACAAACCACCTATAAAAATGTGTTGATTGAAGAAAAGTGTGCGTGTGTCCCTGTGTTTGTTTTTTAAATGGTCAAACTGCTAATGTGTGTGTATGTGTGTCCTTGTCCCTGAATGTGTGTGTGTGTGTGTGTGTGTGTGTGTGTGTGTGTGTGTGTGTGTGTGTGTTGTGTGTGTGTGTCCCTGTGTGGGTGTGGGTGTGTTTTCATTTAACTAAATTTGTGAGGTCCAAAAACCGGCAATTCAGAATAGACAGCTTTGCTGGACCCCACATTTTTAAAGGGCTCTTTGAGGGTTAAGACTTGGTTTTAGGATTAGGGTTAGAATTAGGTTATGGTTAAGGTTAGGGTCGGGTCAGGGTGAGGTTAAGGGTTAGGGTTAGGGTAAGGGTTAAGGTTAGGTAAGGTTAGGTTAGGGTAAGGGTTAAGGTTAGGGTAAGGGTTAAGGTTAGGGTAAGGGTTAAGGTTAGGGTAAGGGTTAAGGTTAGTGTAAGGGTTAGGTTAGGTTAGGTTAAGGTTAGAGTAAGGGTTAAGGTTAGGGTAAGGGTTAAGGTTAGGGTAAGGGTTAAGGTTAGGGTAAGGGTTAAGGTTAGGGTAAGGGTTAAGGTTAGGGTAAGGGTTAAGGAATGCATTATGTCAATGATGGGTCCCCACAAAGATAGTGAGACACAGTATAATACGATAATTTATTACACCTACAATAATTAGTTGATTGAAAGAAAGTGTGTGTGTGTGTGTGTGTGTGTGAGAGAGGGAAAGGTGTGTCAGATGTTGTTGGTTGACCGTCCAGATGTTTTTAAGGTTATCTGTTGACTGCTGCAGCAGACGATGCAAGAAACCGTTTTATCTCATCTTATCTCTCTCTCTCTCTCTCTCTCTCTCTCTCACTCTCTCTCTCTCACTCTCTCTCTCTCTCTCTCTCTCTCTTTTTATCAGACTGACGGCAGCAAAATGCATCTGGCAAATTCTTTTATCAAAGGCCTCGTTAATGTTGTGAGGTAAGCATCATTTTGATGGAGCTAGGCGGCCTCTGCTTCCAGTCTTTATGCTAAGCTAGGCTAACACACACTCTCTGACTCCTTGTCTTGTTTTTTCTTTTCCTCCGACAGCAACATCGACCCGGCTCAGTTTAAGCCTTCAGCCCCTGTAAGTGTGAAATGCACACACACACACACACACACACACACACACACACACACACACACACATACACACACACACACACTCACTCATCTATTCTTTAGTAGGCAAACAGACGTCTCACACATCATATAATTGATCTGTATGCTCAATCAGAATCAATCCCATTGGGTGCAATGGTGTCAGACAAAATCCCGCCAAGAGACACAAAATGTACGGCGGAAGGGACTCTTTTAACTGTTAACATATCTGAAAAAAGAGATGGAAAAAGTATGATATTGCACACATAACGTGTGCGTTCTTAATAGTCACTCATTCATTTTTTATTTTTTTAGCCAGTAAAATTGCACTGTTCTTTGTAGGAAACGGACAATTTGAAACATTTTCTATGGATGTCGTTTGAAGAGAAAAAGAAACGTTAAACGGAACTGAACTCTTCAGAAATTACGTTTAATTAAATCTCGTTGCCGACACGTTGACTTCTCTCAGCGGAAGATTTCCTGAGCAAACAAACACTCTGAACGTCTAAATGCAGTCAGACCCCGGACCTAACAGTGGCTCTGTGTGTGTGTGTTGTGTGTGTGTGTGTGTGTGTGTGTGTGTGTGTGTGTGTGTGTGTGTGTGTTTGTGTTGTTGTGTGTCTGTGTGTCTGTGTGTGTGTTGTGTGTGTGTCTGTGTGTCTGTGTGCGTGTGTGTGTGTCTATGTGTCCTGTGCCCCTGTGCCCTGTGTGTGTGTGTGTGTGTGTGTGTGTCTGTGTGTGTGTGTGTGTGTGTGTGTGTGTGTGTCCCTGTGCCCCTGTGTGTGTGTGTGTGTGTGTGTGTGTCTATGTGTCCCTGTGCCCCCTGTATGTGTCTGTGTGTTGGTGTGTGTGTGTGTGTGTCTGTGCCCCTGTGTGTGTGTGTGTGTGTGTGTGTGGTGTGTGTCTATGTGTCCCTGTGCCCCCTGTATGTGTCTATGTGTGTGTGTGTCTGTCGGTGTGTTTATGTATCCCTGTGTGTCTGTCCCTGTGTCCCTGTGCCCCCTGTATGTGTCTGTGTGTGTTTGTGTCTGTCTGTGTGTCCCTGTGTGTCCCTGCGTGTGTGTGTGTGTGTGTCCCTGCGTGTGTGTGCCCCTGCGTGTGTGTGTGTGTGTGTGGTTGCAGCCCCCTCAACGCAGGCCTTTGAACTTCGCCGAGTCTCAGGACACCGAAGAGGACAAACAGTTTCGTCGAGTTTTCCAACAGCTGGCTGGAGATGTGAGTCCCTGATAATCCCGTGTCTATATGTGTGTATATAATATGTTTTGATCCTGTCTGTGTGCTCTGCGATTACATTCACTTTTAAACCAGAGGACGTTTCTCTCCCATCCTGTTAAATCCAGACAGCTAGTCTCTAACACCCAGACCTTCCTCCACAGCGCTGCAGGTGAGGGTCTGGCTAGTCCACACAGCATTTGGGAATGGAGATAAAACCTGCTCTGGTTTATCGGCATTTCTTTAAACCAATCACAATCATCCTGGGTGGGGCTAAGCGCCGGACAGAGCCACGGTGCCGCTGCTAAACAGCCTCGGGAAGGAAGTTTTTTTGGTGGAACATGTGTACGTTCAGACGTCGTTTTAGTCGTTAGATTGGACAGAAAACAAAAAACTTGTGTGGTTATATTGTGATTTTAGTCCGATTTGAAGAAAGTTTTAATGCAACTAGTGATTTTCTAGTCTGAGGAAGGAGTGTAATGAAGAAGATTTTAGTTTTTTTACGTGTGCATACTTCACATTTCAACTCGATAACTTCTGTGCATGTAGTGACTTTTCTACACACTCTTTAATC
This sequence comes from Etheostoma spectabile, assembly GCF_008692095.1. Lineage (NCBI taxonomy): Eukaryota > Metazoa > Chordata > Actinopteri > Perciformes > Percidae > Etheostoma > Etheostoma spectabile. Next base: position 26,653,177 of record NC_045748.1, on the reverse strand, counting down.
TGTGGCGTGACACATGTTGCCGCGCCCTGTTTCAGGAGTTTCTTGTTTTTGTGAATGAAAAAAAACAAGAAGTGTGAAGTGAGTCCAGGTGTATCTGCAGCGTTGACCTGATTCGGCTGCTCAGCAGGTTTTAAAAGAATGGCGTTTTCACCTGATCCTAACATCGCTCACCACACCTGTCTGTCTGCTGCATCATTCACCAATCATTCACCGCTCCAACCCCCCCCCCCCCCCCCCACGCCCTGTCTCTGGTTTCTTCTCTTTGTCTGGGTCGCAGTCACGCCCCCACAGGTTTCTGTGGCTCCTACACCAGTCTTAATTCTTAATTCACAACCTGTCCTTGAATCTTCACGAGGTGAATCTGAAACAAAGGCAGAAAATTGTGCGTTTTACCACGTTTATGCAGTCCTTTGAACGTCACTTCAGTCAATATGTTTGGCAAAAGTCCAAATTAAGCATCAAGGCTTGTGAACGTAGCCTAATTTTGTATTTATTTAAAAAAAAAAAGTCATTCACATATCGTTTTTTTGTCGACTTGAAAAAAGAGAGAGGAAGAAATGAAGAGGAGAGAGAGAAACAGAGAAAGAGACAGAAGGAGGGAGACAGACAGCAAGCGGGGGAGAGAGGACAAGAGTTAGGGACAAATGGAGAGAGGGGGGACAGGGAGAGAGAGAGAGAGAGAGAGATAGGAAAATACAGAGGGAGGGCGAGCAAGAAACAGAAAGGGAGAGAGAGAGCTCTGTCTCTGCATTCCTGCCATTGTCTGGCAGGGCGGTGCTCAACCTGAGAGGCGTTGTACTGTGTGTGTGTGTGTGTGTGTGTGTGTGTGTGTGTGTGTGTGTGTGTGTGTGTGGTGTGTTGTGTGTGTGTGTGTGTGTGTGTGTGTGTGTGTGTGTGTGTGTGTGTGTGTGTGTGTGTGTGTGTCTGAGGTTTTCTCTGACTCATCAGAAGGGTGTGTGCGCGACCAGTTAGACCAGAATTCAGCCGACTTGTCCGTGAGCGTGTCAGCAGCAGTACTGAGGCTGATGATGAAGAGGATGAAGAGGATGAAGAGGGTTGTAGTAAAACGTGTCTCCTCTGGATCAGGCGGACTCCGCTGTAGAGACTGTTCTGGAAACTTCCTGTTAAACCTGAAATATTGAAATATTGAAGCTGAGTTTTGACAAACCGTAACATTAGGGAGGAAAGTTGAGCATTTCAGTTTATTCTAGTTCTAGTTATTTCAACTGTGATCCAAGCCACTGGGCTACGTTAAGGGCCTCATGTTACCTGTTCCTGGTCTTACAGGGAGGTGTGTTCAGGTGCATTCTGGGCGTTCTGGTGTTACAGGGAGGTGTGTTCAGGTGCATTCTGGGCATTCTGGTGTTACAGGGAGGTGTGTTCAGGTGCATTCTGGGCGTTCTGGTGTTACAGGGAGGTGTGTTCAGGTGCATTCTGGGTGTGCTGGTCTTACAGGGCGGTGTGTTCAAGTGCATATCTTGAGGAAGTCAGTCAGTGAAAAGTCAATAGCAGCATTTTCATTGTTATTTTAACAGCGCATTAGTAAACTGCTTCTAGGCTCATGCACAGCGTGTGCACACTTTGTTTGTCACACACACCCAGGGACGTGCAGCGGCACACACACATGCAAAAGAAGACATAAAAGAATATCATAACAGCAATGCGCCAAGGTACAAACACGCCTGGCTGTTAAAGGGAATGGGAGAGGACCTCTGATTGGTTGGTTGCACGTTACGCCCAGAACACACATCTGATTAATGAAGACACTAAGTCCAACCCCTTTAGGACCATGCGCCCACCACACCGACCCTTTTTTCCCCGGTCAAACTACCTGCTACCAACCTGCTTTCTATCTGATCTCCAGCAGGGGGGACTCCTTAAACCTGCTTTCTATCTGATCTCCTGCAGGGGGGACTCCTTAACCTGCTTTCTATCTGATCCCCCGCAGGGGGGGACTCCTTAAACCTGCTTTCATCTGACTCCTGCAGGGGGGACTCCTTAAAACCTGCTTTCTATCTGATCTCCTGCAGGGGGGACTCCTTAACCTGCTTTCTATCTGATCTCCTGCAGGGGGGACTCCTTAAACCTGCTTTCTATCTATCTCCTGCGGGGGGGACTCTTTAAAACCCGGGTTTTCTATCTGATCTCCAGCAGGGGGGACTCTTTAAACTGCTTCTATCTGATTCCTGCAGGGGGGGACTCCTTAAACCTTTTTCTATCTGATCTCCAGCAGGGGGGGACTCCTTAAACCTGCTTTTTTCCCTGATCTCCTGCGGGGGGGGACCCCTTTAAAACCTGCTTTCTATCTGATCTCCTGCAGGGGGACTCCTTAACCTGCTTTCTATCTGAATTCCTTTTCTTGTCTTTTTTTGTTCCACTGATCTTCCTAATCACGTGAAAACATAAACATTTTGAAATTTTTTCCCAAATTTCAGCACAAAACTCCGTTGCTGCGTCCAGAGACAGCGCGACGTTGCTTCACACTGTTTTGGCAACAGGGAGAAATTCTTAGAGAGGTTTTGATTTTTTTTTTCTGTCAGCAGTGAGTCAGAAGCTGAGAAAACATAAAAGGGAAATAAAAGGGTCTGAGTCACACTCAAATCAGCTGTGAGTCACTCTGTTTGTGGGGGCGTCCTCCGTGGAAACAAAGAATATGAACACCCTTTCTGATTGTGTGTGTGTGTGTGTGTGTGTGTTGTGTGTGTGTGTGTGTGTGTGTGTGTGTGTGTGTGTGTGTTAACAGGACATGGAGGTGAGCCCCAATGAGCTGATGACCATCCTCAATAAAATCATCGGCAAACGTGAGTCAGCTTTACTCTTATTGTCTAACACATGCCGGTATTTCTGTACACAGAGATGGAAGAAGATAAACTCGGGCCTGGGCTGTTTTCTCACAGCACACAATAGTTAATTTCCTAATATCATCATCATCATCATCATCATCATCATCTGGCCTAATCCCCCCCCCCCCCTGTATCTGAAGATCTCTGTTTCCCGGTCTATCTCTTCCTGATGTATTTGGTATTTTATGTTCCAGGTGGAGACCTGAAGACGGACGGTTTCAGCATCGAGTCCTGCAGGAGCATGGTCGCTGTCATGGACGTATCCTTTCAAATGTGGTACTAATACCACGCAGTACTAGTGATACTCAGTACTACTGCATGTCGTAGTAGTAGTAGTAGATGTCTGATGAAGACTGGGGTGAAGGGGGGGAGGAGGGTCGCATCCGTTCCCAATAAAGCGGGATTTAAGGTCCTGCAGGAAGAGATGAGACTGGATGAGTGACATTTTTAAACTACATAATATATTTAAACCAGACAGTAAGAATAAGTACCATGTGTGTTCTGGTTGACCTTTGACCCGACCCCCCCCCCCCAGAGCGACAGCACCGGTAAACTGGGCTTCGACGAGTTCAAGTACATGTGGAACAACATCAAGAGATGGCAGGTCAGTTCCCTCCGGGGTCGAGGGTTCAATTCCCCGTGTCAGTCGGTGGACACAGAAACTCCTGAAAGCAGCTGCTGAATGGACTGTGTGTTGTTGTTGTGTTGTTGTTGTGTTGTTGTGTTATTGTTGTGTGTTGTTGTTCTGTTATTGTTGTGTTGTTGTGTTGTTGTTGTGTTGTTGTGTTATTGTTGTGTGTTGTTGTTCTGTTATTGTTGTGTTGTTCTGTTGTTGTTGTGTTATTGTGGTCATTGTTTTATTGTTGTGTTGTTGTTGTGTTATTGTTGTGTCATTGTTGTGTTATTGTTGTGTTATTGTTGTGTTATTGTTGTGTCACTGTTGTGTTATTGTTGTGTTATTGTTTTGTTATTGTTGTGTCATTGTTGTGTTATTGTTGTGTTATTGTTGTGTTATTGTTGTGTCATTGTTGTGTTATTGTTGTGTTATTGTTGTGTCATTGTTGTGTCATTGTTGTGTTATTGTTGTGTTATTGTTTTGTCATTGTTGTGTTATTGTTGTGTTATTGTTGTGTTATTGTTGTGTCATTGTTGTGTCATTGTTGTGTCATTGTTGTGTTATTGTTGTGTTATTGTTGTGTCATTGTTGTGTCATTGTTGTGTCATTGTTGTGTTATTGTTGTGTTATTGTCTCCAGGCTGTTTACATGAAGTTTGACGCCGATAGGTCCGGTACGATCTGCTCTGAGGAACTGCCAAAAGCCTTCCATGCTGCAGGTGAGGAACAATCGGTGTGTGTGTTTGTGTGTGTGTGTGTGTCTGTGTGTGTGTGTGTGTGTGTGTGTGTTTTGTTTGTTTGTGTGAACAGAGTATAAAGTATAAAACTAATTGCGTGCGTGTGTTTGTGTATGTGTGTGTTGGCGTCTATGTGTGTGCGTGGCTGGTTGTGTGTGTGTGTGTGTGTGTTTGCAGGTTTCCCTCTGAACGACCAGCTCTTCAAGCTGATCATCCGTCGCTATAGCGACGAGCACGGCACCATGGACTTTGACAATTTCATTGGTTGTCTGGTGCGACTGGACGCCATGTGCAGTGAGTCTCTCTCCTCCCTCCGCCACTCACAAAACCTTCCACGTGTGTGTGTGTGTGTGTGTGTGTGTGTGTGTGTGTGTGTGTGGTGTGTGTTGTGTGTGTGTGTGTGTGTGTGTGTGTGTGTGTGTGTGTGTGTGTGTGTGTGTGTGTGTGTGTGTGTGCGCTGTCACATCAAAGGACCCCAGCGTGTGATCGGTTCCTTTGTTTGCCAAGTTGTAAATGTAGTAAGAGTTTTTTTAAAAGTAGACTTGTTCTTCAACATGTTTTTTGTGGTTTTCACTTCGTGTTCAACACTTTTTTGGGCACTTTTGTCTGTTTTTACTCATGCTGCGTGCGTGTGTGTGTGTTGTGTGTGTGTGTTGTCCGTCTGTCTCTGCTGTCCTCTGTGTGTGTGTGTGTGTGTGTGTGTGTCTGTCTCTTTGTTTGTGTGTGTGTGTGTGTGGTGTGTGTGGTTTGTGTGGTATGTGGTGTGTGTCTGTCTCTGGTGTGTGTGTGTGTTGTGTGTGTGTCCTTTTGGGGTGTGTGTGTGTTGTGTGTGTGTGTGTGTGCCTCTGTGTGTGTGTGTGTGTGTGTGTTGTGTGCCTCTGTGTGGTGTGTGTGTTGTGTGTGTGTGTGTGTGTGTGTGTGTGTGTGTGTGCCTCTGTGTGTGTGTGTGTGTGTGTGTGTGTGTGTGTGTGTGTGTGTTGTGTATGTGTATGTGTATGTGTTGTGTGTGTGTGTGTGTGTGTGTGTGTGTGTGTGTGTGTGTGTGGTGTGTGTGTGTGTGTGGTTGCCTCTGTGTGTGTGTGTGTGTGTGTGTGTGTGTGTGTGTGTATGTGTTGTGTGTGTGTGTGTGTGTGGTGTGCCTCTGTGTGTGTGTGTGTGTGTGTATTTTGTGTGTGTGTGTGTGTGTGGGTGGTTGTGTAGTGTGTGTGTGTGTGGTGTGTGTGTGTGTGTGTGTGTTTTCTGCAGGAGCCTTTAAAACTCTGGATAAAGATAACAGTGGCACCATCGACCTGGACATAAAGGAGGTAAACATTCATTCATAAAAAACAGCAACTACGCAATGTTCGTGCATGTGTGTGTGTGTGTGTGTGTGTGTGAGCGCGTGTGTGTGTGTGTTTGCAGGTTTCCCTCTGAACGACCCCACCCCCCTGCCCCACCCCGCTTTATTCATAAATCACACATAGACACCGTCCACCAATGGACATTACGTCCTCTGCATTTCATGACTGAAATGATCTGAAATGAACGTTTTTGACAAATATTTTCAATGCAGAGCTGCTGTGACACTAACACTGTCTCTGTCTCTGTCTTTGTCTTTGTCTCTCTCTGTCTTTGTCTCTGTCTTTGTCTCTGTGTCTGTCTCTGTCTCTCTCTGTCTCTGTCTTTTCTCTGTCTCGGTCTGTCTCTGTCTGTGTTTGTCTCTGTCTTTGTCTCTGTCTCCCTCTGTCTCTGTCTTTGTCTCTGTCTCTCTCTGTCTCTGTCTTTGTCTCTGTCTTTTCTCTGTCTTTGTCTCTGTCTCTCTCTGTCTCTGTCTTTTCTCTGTCTTTTCTCTGTCTCTGTCTCTGTCTGTCTCTGTCTGTGTTTGTCCCTGTCTCTCTCTGTCATTGTCTCTGTCTTTTCTCTGTCTGTGTTTGTCTCTGTCTTTTCTCTGTATCTGTCTGTCTCTGTCTCTCTCTCTGTCTTTGTCTCTGTCTTTTCTCTGTCTCTGTCTGTGTTTGTCCCTGTCTCTGTCTTTTCTCTGTCTCTGTCTCTGTCTGTGTTTGTCTCTGTCTCTGTCTTTGTCTCTGTCTGTCTCTGTCCCTCAGTGGCTCCAGCTGACGATGTATTCCTGAAGCGGCGGCGGGGACGTTCTCCACAACAACAGCGTCGTCTCGTCTTTCATCTCGTCCCTTTCTCCGTCTCATTACACGTGTCCATGGGCGTGGGTTTAGTCTCAACATGGGGGGGGGGGGTTGTCCCCCAAAAGGTTTTAAGAGAGTCTAAAAACTTAATTTGCTGCATTTAAAATAAGAAAACTCTGAAAAGGTTCTGGCAGTGTATAACTTCTGGTCCAATCATCTCCAAATACATTCTTAGATTATCATAAAAACACATGATTTCAACATTTTACTGTTACTTTAAGTACTTTAAATCCATTTTGCCAAAAACCAGATGTGAAAAGAATACAACAAATATTCTACTTAAGTAAAAGTACAATTACTTTGAGGAACTTTTACTGAAGTACGAGTTATATTACTATAATTAAAACAACAACAACAACAACAACAAAAAGGACATTTGGGGTCGGCTATATTACCAAAAGACATGTAGACCTAATATCCAGAAACCAATCAGATATTTTTAAGGGGACAAATCTACCTCTTCTAATTATTGGGAGGGGGGGGCATGTCCCCGCCCCCCCCCCCCCCCCCCCCCCCGATAACCCACGCCTGTGCACGTTGTCTGTCTGAAACCTCGCTGTCTCCATAGCAACAGGGACCAAAATGTCTGCTCAAGAGCTAAAGTCAGGATAAAGGGAAAATCCACCCTGGGACCAGAGTGGGGGGGGGGGGGGGGCGCTACAACCCCCCCCCCCCACGTTACATATTTCTATATTTAAATGTTTAGTTTGAAAAGGTCTTGATTTTGATCCCAAACTGAATAAACTGACATTAAAGAGGTGTTTGTGGATCTGACGACTCCTTTCTTACTCTTCTTCTTCTTCTTCTTCTTCTCTTTCTTCTTCTCTTCTTCTTCTTCTTCTTCTTCTTCTTCTTCTTCTTCTTCTCTCCTCCAGATCAGTTCAGCTACTTTCTATTCCAAACAAAAAAAGAGAACTTGACATTGTTTTAAATTTTGGGCCGGGACGACGATTCATCGACGTTATTTATTCCAAGTCGCAAAGTGGCGACTAAATCTTTTCTTCTTTTTTTTTTCAACCATGGAACATTATAATGTCACTTGGAGACAAAAAAGTAGATAAATTATATTTATGTACGTATTACATCAATACTTTACATACTGTACATACATAGTAGAAGCTGTACACAGTACATACATACATACATACGTACTTACATACACACACACATACATACATACTTACTTACATACACACACACATACATACACACATACATACATACATACATACATACATACTTACTTACTACACACACACATACATACACACATACATACATACCCTACCATACATACATACATACATACATACTTACTTACTTACATACACACATACATACATACACACATACATACTTACATACATACATACATAAATACTTACATACATACATACATACATACTTACATACATACACACACACATACATACACACATACATACATACATGCATACATACATACATACATACACACACATACATACATACGTACTTACATACACACACACATACATACATACGTACTTACATACACACACACATACATACACACATACATACATACATACATACATACATACTTACTTACATACACACATACATACATACACACATACATACTTACATACATACACACATACATACATACATACACACACACACACATACATACATACACACATACATACATACATGCATACATACACACATACATACATACATACATACATACAGTACACATACATACATACACACATACATGCATACATGAAATTTAAGGAAGTTATTTAAAACAAACAGTAAATAAAAGGGTAGAGAACAATATAAAATACATAAACTACAACACATAGACAACATGAAATGGAATGAAGGATATATAATCATAATTCCTTAGAAGGGTCTTGCACTACTATAAAGATCGATTTGTTTTTATTAATAATTTGGATTGACTCCAAAAAAACTTAAACGATTTAATTCTGAAAGCTGGACGAGATTTAGCATATTTTGCTTCATGGATATGACATTTCTCTTTGTAGAATTAGTAGGTTGCGCGACTCAAATCTGCACCTGATTTACATTGGGGAGGGATGGGTCACCTCAACCTGGCAACCCATAATAACCCATAATAACCCAGATGCGCAGATGATCTCTGCGCAAGCTGGGCGGAGAGTTCACTCAGACCCGAGAGCGAGCCGGTATAAACAGCCGGTGCAGGCGGTGTTCCCGCAAAGAAATGGAAATACAGCTGTCCATTTCAACAGTGTAGGGGGTAACAAGTTACATACATCGATCCTACCGATCTTATCATATCGATCATATCGACAAGCTCCGCGCTTTTTGTAGGTGTGTCGCACTGATTTTAATGTAGCGCATGCACGGCGGTGTTTTTTCTGATGAATGTGTGATTTTACGTCTGACAGGATGTTTTGAAAGCGTAGGTTAAGGGCGCCCGGATGGCTCAGTTGGTGGAGCGGGCGTCCAGACGCACCAGACCCGGGTTCGACCCCCACCCGCGGCTCTGTGCTGCATGTCGGTCCCCGTCTTTCTCCCCTTTCATGTCTCCAGCTGTCAGAAATAAAAGGCAGAAAATGGCCCAAAAATATCTTTAAGCCTCGTGTTGTCTTCCCTGTGACCACTAAAAACAATTGTTCCTCTTATCTCAACGTTTTTGTTGCTTTTTACAAAGTTTTTTATAAAGTTTTTGCATTTTTTGATGTTTTCTTTCATCGATTTTTTCGCTTTTTCCATCACTTTTCACCCGTAATTTGACTTCCTTTATTCCAGATATAAAAAAAAACAACTTGTTTTGTTAATTTGACCCGAAGACAACATGAGGGTTAAAAACAAAACAAAAAAAACAAAAAAAACTGGTAGGTTAATTTCACTTTTAGTGTACCGATGCTGGGGTGTGTTCGGTGAGGGGCGGGGCCGGGCCGGGGTGGAGGAGGAGGGAGGGCGGTGCAGAGGAGAGAGTGTGGGGGGGGGGAGAGATGCTGAGGAGGGGAGACAGCCGGAGGAACAACAGGTTTCCGCCGCGGACTGCGGATGATTTAACCCGGGGAGAATCTGCACGAGACCTCCGAGGGAAGCGGAAGAAGAGCCGATGAAAGGTAAACGAGCTGGTTTCTGTTTTTCTTCCAAATATCGGGCAGAGTTTCCTCCTGAAGCAGAAATACATGAAGATCTCGTTAAAGTAGTTCCTACATCCGCCTGCTCGCGGGTCATCTTCATCCCTTCAGACTAAATGCATTGTGATTAAACCGACAGTCCTCAGCTGGGAAGTGGGAATTAAAAAGATGAAGCTGCTAATTTAACGACTTAAAGCTTAAAACTAACATTAAATTGGCTTTATACGCATGGAGGTTTGGTTAACAGAAGCAAACTGAATATAACATTAGCCTGATTACCAACCAGATGCAGTGGTTTCATACGTTTACACAGCCGGCTAAAGTTGATTAAAAAGAGGAATAAAAAAATCATCTTTTGGAAATTTATCTTGATGCCTTAATTAAAAAAAACTACGAAAATCCAACCTTTAAGGACACGGATTTTCTTTGTGAATGAATAATGTTTCATAAATAAATAAATGTTCTTCCTTAAACTACAGGGGGCATAAGTATACACCCCCCTATGTTAAAATACAGGGGGCATAAGTATACACCCCCCTATGTTAAAATACAGGGGACATAAGTATACACCCCCCTATGTTAAAATACAGGGGCATAAGTATACACCCCCCTATGTTAAAATACAGGGCATAAGTATACACCCCCCTATGTTAAATACAGGGGCATAAGTATACACCCCCTATGTTAAAATACAGGGGCATAAGTATACACCCCCCTATGTTAAAATACAGGGGGCATAAGTATACACCCCCTATGTTAAAATACAGGGGCATAAGTATACACCCCCTATGTTAAAATACAGGGGCATAAGTATACACCCCCCTATGTTAAAATACAGGGGGCATAAGTATACACCCCCCTATGTTAAATTACAGGGTCATAAGTATACACCCCCCTATGTTAAATCCAAGGGTATAAGTATACTCCCCCCTATGTTTAAAATCACAGGGTCATAAATACACCCCCCCTATGTTACAAATACAGGTCACTAAGTATACACCCCCCCTTGTAAAATACAGGGGGCATAATATACACCCCCCTATGATTAAATCAGGGGTCATAAATATACACCCTCCCTAGTTCAAAACAGGGGCATAAGTATACACCCCCCTATGTTAAAATACAGGGGCATAAGTATACACCCCCTATGTTAAAAACGGGGGCATAAGTAACACCCCCCTATGTTAAAATACGGGGGCAATTAAGTATAACCCCCCTATGTTAAATCCCATGAGGCAGGTTTTTATTTTTTAAAAAACCAGTATTCAGGATAGGTATTATGAACTGATAAGTTCCTTGGCTGGAATTAAAACAGCCCCCCCCCCCCCCCCACAACACACAAAACACACACCATCACACCACCTTCCCCATACATAGATATTTGCATGGGGAACTTCCATAAAATCATCTCCAATGAAATAAAAACCAGATGTTAAGATAACGGAATAACGCATGCCCAGTTCCAAAGAGTTTTTTTTATCCTCTTTTTAATCACTTTAGTCTGGGTGTGTAAACGTATTCAAGCTACTGTACATTCATTATAAAATGTCATTGTCTAAAGGCTACAGATGTTAGTCTGTAGTTTCTCAGTCAGCTGAGGGAAACCCCATCTGTCCACCTTTCCCAAATACTTTTTAAAGAGCAATAGGCCACAACTTGATTTATAAGCCTGATTTTATCTTCTCTCCTCCATTTTATCTTCTTTAAATTCAGTATTTACATTTGGAATTATGAAGATAAAGGCGAATACTTGCAGAGTATTGCTTCCTGTATGTTAACACACACAATGCAGATACTGTGAGTGTCAATTATACGCATATACTCCTTGTTTTGGACTGTAGGAGCTTGTATTTTGGACTTTTAATACACTCTGGTCTATAGTAGGAGCCGTGTTCGCTGTGAGGTGTGTGTAGTGTACCGGTGAAGGTGTGTGTAGTGTGTGTAGTGTGTGTAGTGTACCGGTGAAGGTGTGTGTAGTGTGTGTAGTGTGTGTAGTGTACCGGTGAAGGTGTGTGTAGTGTGTGTAGTGTACCGGTGACGTCACCCTGTGCACCAGGTGGCAGGAAGCCTTCTTTTATTTACTACCTGCTTGTTCCCAAACCGGTCTGACTGTTGACTCTGTCTGAGCCACGCTTCCCCACAACATGGCTTTCAGGAAGTGGACATTTTCAATTCTTTCTTTCTTTTTTAACAAATCGATTAGAGTTGGGGACAGAAACCCGTTTCCACTCATACAGTGTAAGACAAGCACTTTGTCCTCATGTTGTCCTCATGTTGTCTCCATGTTGCCCTCATGTTGTCCTCATGTTGTCCTCATGTTGTTCCCATGTTGCCCTCATGTTGTCCCCATGTTACCCTCATGTTGTCCTCATGTTGTCCTCATGATGCCTCATGTTGTCCTATGTTGTCTTCATGTTGTCTTCATGTTGTCTCATGTGTCCTCATGTGCCCTCATGTTGTCTTCATGTTGTCCTCATGTTGTCCTCATGTTGTCTCATGTTGCCTCATGTTGTCCTTATGTTGTCCTCATGTTGTCCTCATGTTGTCCTCATGTTGTCCTCATGTTGTCTTCATGTTGTCTCATGTGCCACTCATGTTGTCCCCATGTTGTCTTCATGTTACCCTCATGTTGTCCTCATGTTGTCCTCATGTCGCTCCATGTTGCCCTCATGTTGTCTTCATGTTACCCTCATGTTGTCTCATGTTGTTCCCATGTTGCCTCATGTTGTCCCATGTTACCCTCATGTTGTCCTCATGTTGTCATGATGCCTCATGTTGTCCTCATGTGTCCTCATGTTGTCACTCATGTTGCCTCATGTGTCTTCATGTTGTCCTAATGTGTCCTATGTTGTCTCATGTTGCCTCATGTTGTCCTTATGTGTCCTCATGTTGTCCTCATGTTGTCCTCATGTTGTCTTATGTTGCCCTCATGTTGTCTCATGTTGCCCTCATGTTGTCCTAATGTGTCCTCATGTTGTCTTCATGTGCCTCATGTTGTCTTCATGTGCTCTAATGTTGTCTTCATGTGCCCTCATGTGCCTCATGTTGTCTTCATGTTGTCCCATGTTGTCCTCATGTTGTCTCTATGTTACCCTCATGTTGTCCTCATGTTGTCCCATGTTGTCCCCATGTTGTCTCCTGTGTCTCCTGTTGTCCTCATGTTGTCCTCATGTTGTCCTAATCAATGTTCTTTTTAATTCCCCAAAATAACATGATTGATTCCAACGCTCTTTGCCAAGTACAAATCTCTACTTTCATTAATTTTGGGTCTTATTCTATTTTATAGCATTGTAAAACAAATGGAAGTGTTGTTGAAATAGTATTGAGTAAAAGTTGACATATTCCAGTCTGTGATTATCATCAACATCCATTCCTTTAATTTTAGTCTCAATAATTCCTAATTTCTGCTTTTCTAACTCCAACATTAGGGATAATTTCCTATAAATGAGGTTTATTGACCATAAATTCAAAAAATAACTGTAAAACTAAAGTTAATAAGTTAGTGTTACGTAGTGTTGAAAACGTAGAAAAAAGTGACAAACGTTGAAAAAGAGTGTAAAAAAGGGACAAACGTGTAAGAAAAAGTTAAAAACATCTATAAAATACGTCAACAAAAGTGTTGATGTTCAATTTTGACGGGAAGACAACTTAACTTTAACCCTCGTGTTTTCCTCGGGTCAAATTTGACCGGTTTACAAAAACTTTCTATATCAGAAAATAGCGTTGAAAAAAACTGTCATTTGTTGAAAAGAAACTACAAAAAAGCAGTAAAAAAAACAACAAAAACCTTATTTTTTCAAACGCTGAAAAAGGGACCAAAAAAGGTCAAAAACACTGGAAAAAGGGACAAATAAATAATTTAAAAAAGTGACTAAAATGTAATCAAAACAAGTAAAAAAAGTGTCAAAAAACATCAACAACACTTGAAAAAGGGACAAAAAAATGTAAAAAAAAATGGACCAAAGCATAATTTAAAATAGTCCAAAAAGTGAGAAGAAAATAGGAATAAAATTGACTAATACATTGAGAAAAGTGGAGAATAACAACAACAAAATGTTGAAATTTCAACCCATAAAAATACAGTATTTTTAAATGGAGTCTGGTGATTTGGCGTTACCCGTCAACAGAAGGCTCCGTCTCCGTAGGGATCCTGTCAATAAAGTTGTCAGACACTTAGAATAATAATAATTATCTTTTGCATAAACTTGGATTTCTTTGGCAAACATGCAGAACACCTGTCAGAAACTTAACACTTCAAAGGCCATTTTGATATTGTTTTTATAAAGAATGCGAGGGAACGCATGCGTCCTGTCTGTCTCGAGTGTCTTCGGGCTGAAGGAAGAAGTCGGCCAGTGTCTTCGTTAGTAGTTTAACAATTAATGTGAATAATTAATGTGAATAATTAGTGTGAATTATTAATGTGAATAATTAATGGGATTTCTGTCTTTCATCACCGATTGATTAAAGATCACAGAAGCCTGTGTGTGTGTGTGTGTGTTTGTGTGTGTAAGAGCGTGTGTGCGTCCGTGCGCGTGTTTGTGTGTGCAAAAGCGTGTGTGTGTGTGTGTGTGCGTGCTTGCGTGTAGAAGAGCGTGTCTGTGTGTGTGTGTGTGTGGAAAAGTGTTACAGATACAGTATTAGGGACCACTAAGGTCTATATAAAAGAGACTTCAGATACAGTATTAGGTATATAGGTGTATGTGTGTGTGGGGTGTGTGTGTGTGTGTGTGTGTGTGTGTGTGGTGTGTGTGTGTGTCTGTGTGTGTGTGTGTGTGTGTATGTGTGTGTGCTATATTTAAATATATCGGCCAATATATCAACATATCAGAGTTTTAAATAACCAAATATTCGTATCAGAATCGGTCTTAAAAATCCTTTATAAGTTCGGCTCCACAGCGGATCCTGGTGAAATAAATTAATCTTAAAGTAAACAAAACAGTTTTCATGGAGATGAGAATATTGTGTGTCTGTCAGCTTGTTTATGTTGTTAAATAATCATGTGTGTCACTCTGCTCTCCAGGTGCCAAAACCAGCTGACGCTGCAGCCTAATCTGGTCACCTGGGACTGAACACACACACACACACACACACACACACACACACCACACACACACCACACACACACATAGAGACACACACACACAATACACACACACATACACACACACAGACACACGCATGCACGCGCGGACGGCCAACATGGCGTCAGACCCGCCCATCTTTACAGAGCAGCAGGAGCTGCAGAGGAGAGCCAATCAGGTCACAGATGAGGTGAGGAACGTTGTAATATCACTTTCAACCCTCTTGTTGTCAAATTTGACCCGTTTTCTAAGTTTCTCTGTCAGAAACGTGACTTTCTATTCAACCAAATTTCCATCAATACCAATTGATGATCACTACTTTTGTGGTCTGCCTGGGATCAAATCTGTGATCATCCATAAACACATGTTTCTCCGACCTTAACTATCAGTCAAGATAATTCCTAATTGCTGCATATTTCACTCAATAATTAGGTGTAATTTCCTGTAAATGAGATTTATTCACCATCAATTCCGTAACAAAGTGTAAAACTAGTTTTAATAAGTCATGAAGTTGGCCAAAAACAACAACAATACTTTTAAAGAAGGAGACAGGACCAGTGTTACTGATGTGTCCCCCAGCCTCTTGCGAGCAGCAGAGGACAGACTCCTGTCCGAAGGGACTGTCTCTTTAAGGACACCTGGCTCACCTGGTGGCCATAGAAACACTCTGCAGGGAACCATTAGGCATGGATGAGCTTCACACACACACACACACACACACACACACACACACATGGGGGTTTGAAGGCTACTACAGATCATCATCCACTCGGTGGGGACGGCCCAGGGATTAATATGATCATTTACACAATACCACACACCACACACACCACACACACACACACACACACACCCACACACACACACCACACACACACACAACACACACACAAAACAAAGGGCTGAAAGACTTGAGAGACAATTGCTGTGTGTGTGAGTACAGTTAAAAAACAAGAGACTTCAGATACAGTATTAGGGGACCACTAAGGTCTATAAAAGAGACTTCAGATACAGCATTAGGGGACCATAAGGTCATATAAAAGAGACTTCAGATACAGTATTAGGGACCACTAAGGTCTATATAAAAGGACTCAGATACAGTATTAGGGGACCACTAAGGTCTATATAAAAGAGACTTCAGATACAGTATTAGGGGACCACTAAGATCTATATAAAGAGACTCAGATACAGTATTAAGGACCACTAAGGTCTATATAAAAGAGATTCAGATACAGTATTAGGGGACCAATAAGGTCTATATAAAGAGACTTCAGATACAGTATTAGGGGACAAATAAGGTCTATATAAAGAGACTTCAGATACAGTATTAGGGGACCACTAAGGTCTATATAAAAGAGACTTCAGATACAGTATTAGGGGACCACTAAGGTGTATATAAAAGAGACTTCAGATACAGTATTAGGGACCACTAAGGTCTATATAAAAGAGACTTCAGATACAGCATTAGGGGACCACTAAGGTCTATATAAAAGAGACTTCAGATACAGTATTAGGACCACTAAGGTCTATATAAAAGAGACTTCAGATACAGTATTAGGGGACCACTAAGGTCATATAAAAGAGACTTCAGATACAGTATTAGGGGACCACTAAGATCTATATAAAAGAGACTTCAGATACAGGATTAGGGGACCACTAAGGTCTATATAAAAGAGACTTCAGATACAGTATTAGGGGACCACTAAGATCTATATAAAAGAGACTTCAGATACAGGATTAGGGGACCACTAAGGTCTATATAAAAGAGACTTCAGATACAGTATTAGGGGACCACTAAGGTCTATATAAAAGAGACTTCAGATACAGGATTAGGGGACCACTAAGGTCTATATAAAAGCATCCAAACAACATTTCATGGGACCTTTAAGCCCAACTGACATTCATTCATTATAAATTGATTGTAAACCATTTTTATTATATACGATGAATTATGTGCTTGTCTGTAGACGAGTTCTCATTGTTGCATGTTGAGCTGTATATTGAAGGTACTGTATGTTGATTAGTCCGTTGTTTGTGTCTTCCAGTCCCTGGAGAGTACGAGGCGGATGATGCAGCTGGTTGAAGAGGTACATGCACTCATAGTCAGAGAGAGAACTTCATTATTATGTTAGCGTCATCATCTTTACATCAGCTCTCTGTGTTTCCCGTAGACGGTTAATTAAAATTAACGGATAAAGCATCTGGTTCGGCGAAGTGCTGGTTTCTATCTGAATTCCTGCAGGGGGGGACTCCTTTAAAACCTGCTTTCTATCTGATCTCCTGCAGGGGGGGGACTCCTTAAACCTGCTTTCTATCTGATCTCCTGCTTGGGGGGGGGGGTCCTTAAACCTGCTTTCTATCTGATCTCCAGCAGGGTGGGATCCTTAAACCTGCTTTCTATCTGATCTCCTGCAGGGGGGGACTCCTTAAACCTGCTTTCTATCTGATCTCCTGCTTTGGGGGGGGCCCCCCTTAGACCTGCTTTCAATTGATCCTCCAGCAGGGGGGACTCCTTAAACCTGCTTTCTATCTGATCTCCAGCAGGGGGGGACCCTTAAAACCTGTTTTTATCTGATCTCCAGCAGGGGGGGGACTCCTTAAACCTGCTTTCTATCTGATCCAGCAGGGGGGACTCCTTAAACCTGCTTTCTATTGATCTCCAGCAGGGTGGGACCCCTTTAAAAACCTGCTTTCTATCTGGTCCCAGCAGGGGGGGAACTCTTAAACCTGCTTCTATCGGGTTTCCCCAAAGCAGGGGGGGGGACCCCTTTAAAACCCTGCTTTTACTGATTCCAGCAGGGGGTGGGACCCCTTAAACCTGGTTTTCTATTGGTTACCAGCAGGGGGGGACTCTTTAAACCTGCTTTCTATCTGATCTCCAGCAGGGGGGGGAACCCCTTAAACCTGCTATCTACTAAATTTAAACTGCGGGGGGACTCCTTAAACCCGGCCGGACATAGATGTGTTTAAGTGTCTAAAAATGCATTTTGGGGCCCAGTCCACAGTACCAAAACAATCTTTTTCCCCCCGTCTTCCCTGGCATCGTTTGAAGAATAGTGTGTCCAAACCACTTCATATTCCAGACCTATAGGTGGCTATAGATTATGAAGTAAGATTTAATTTCAGAATTGTTTTTAAAACCCCAAATAAGTCCTGGGTCAGTTTGACCCGAGGGACACGAGAGGGTCCCGAAGGTGAAGACAACACCAGGGTTAAAAGTTCTCACTGCTGTTGTCTTCAATTATCGAGTTTTTTAGCAGACGTTTTTGTAAAAATAAGCTTCAATTAGACTTCGCTGGTCTCCGTTGGACGTCTACGGCGTCGCTTCGTCCGTTTCTGACACCGCCTGTGGTCCATACGAGCTTCCTCCTGAGTGATGTGTGTTCTGTATTCTGTGTTCATCTGGCTTCATGTGGTCCTCCTGCAGAGTAAAGACGCCGGGATCCGAGCCGTGGTCATGCTGGACGAACAAGGAGGTAACCACTTCTGTTTGATCGCTCTTTAAATCCTCCTCTTTTAGTCTCAACGTTCTCAACTCTACATTTAAAAAAGGGTTTGTTTTCAAAAAAAAAAGGGTTGGGAGACTTTACCCCCAAAAATTTGGGTTTTGCTTAAAATTTTATTTTGCCCCGGGTTTAAAAATTGGGGCCCCTTTTCCCGGGGTTTTTTTTATATCAAAAATATGGTTTTTTTAAAACCCCCAGGTCACCAGACAGGGCATTTGGGAAATTTTTTTCCCCAGTGGGGTCCCCTCAGAGTGCACGAGCCCAAACATAGCCCAAAAAAGGGTTTTGAAAAAGTAAAAAGGGACTTAGAAAATTGAGAATACGTTTAGTTCAATATAAAAAGTAAAAAGCAGGGGGGCACATGGCAGGATTTAAATGGGAGGTTTTTAAGGGATTTTTTTTTTCAATTTTTTTTTTAAAATTTTCAAAGGGACAAATACTTGCCGAAAACCCCGTAGAAAAATAAAGTGTTAGTGGGCGTTGCATAGTCTGCCCCCCAGAGGACGCCCCACAACGTCCGGTTAGTAGGGGTTTGATGTCTGTCCACCAGAGGACGCTCACAACCCCCCTTTTATTTATGGCGTTCCCATATTTCTGTCCACCAGGGGACGTTTTACAACGCCCCTGTTAGGATGGCTTTTGCATAGTTGTCACAGAGGATGTTTAAAAAAAGTCCCTTTTAGTGATGGCGTTGCATATTTGTCCCCCAAGGGGGACGCTCTAAAAAGCCCCTGTTTTTGGGGTGGGTTGCATAGTCTGTCCAAAAGAGGACCTCAAACCAACGCCCCGTAGTGAGGGGGTTTTTGGCAAGTCTGTCCCCCGGGGAAAGCTTCCCAAAGTCCCGTTGGTGAGGGTTTTGGGCAATTTGGGGGCCCCCAAGAGGACGCTTAAAAAGGCCCTGTGTGATGGGGTTGCTTTAGTTGCCACCAAAAGGGACGCTTTTCAAATTTCCCCTTTAGTGAGGGGTTTGGCATAGTTGGCCCCCCAGAGGACGCTCTACAACGTCCTTTGTGAGGGTTTGTTGAAATTTTGTCCCCCAAGGACCCCCTTACAACGTCCCTTTTAGGTGGTGTTCCCAAAAGTCTTCCACCAGGGACGATCCAAACGTCCCTGTTAGTTTTGGGTGTGCATAGTTTCCAAAGGGGACGCTTAAAGTCCCTTTTAGTGAGGGGCGTTCCCTAGTCGGGCCCACCAGGGGGGAAGTCTAAAACCGCCCCTTTTAGTGAGGGCGTTGCTAGTCGTCCCCCAGGGCCGCTTTTTAAACCCGTCCCTTTTAGTGATGGCGTTGCATAGCTGCCCACCAGAGGACGCTCTACAAGCCCCGTTAGTGATGGCGTTGCATAGTTGAAAACCGAGGTGCTTACAACGTCCCTGTTAGTGTTTGGGCGTTGCATGGGTTGTCCCCCCGAGGACGCTTCCCAACGTCCCTGGGGGAAATGGTGTTGCTTTAGCTGTCCCCCCAGGGAAGCTCTACAACCCCCAGTGAGGGGTTTTGGCATAGTCGGTCCCCCAAGGGACCCCTAACAAGGCCAGTTAGTGAGGGGTTTTGCTAGTTTGCCCCCCCGGGGAGGACGCAAAAACCCCGTCCCGGGGTTGTGATGGTTTTTGCAAGTCTACCCAAACCAGAGGACGCTCTACAACGCCCATGTTAGGATGGGTTGCATATTCTGCCCACCAGGGGGCGTTACAACGTCCTTTTTAAAGGGGTGGGTTGCAAAAGTCTTTTTAAACCAGAGGCCCTCTAAAACGTCCCTGTAGTGATGGTGTTGATAGTCGTCCACCAGGGGAAAGCTCTAAAAGGGGCCCGTTAGGGAGGGCGTTGCATAGTCGGTCACCGGGGAAAGCTCTAACCGCCCCTGTTAGTGTGGTGTTTTAGTCTGCCCCCCAGGGGAAGTTCTACAACGCCATGTTAGGGAGGCCCTTTGCATAGTCTGCCACCCGAGGACGCTCTCAACGCCCCCGGGTTAGTGTTTGGCGTTGCATAGTCGGGCCACCCAAAGGACGTCTACAACGCCCTAGGGGGTTTTTTGGGTTTGGGGGGGGGGGGGGTTTTTAAAAACCCTTTTTTTTTAGTCTGTCCCCCGAGGACCCCTTTTCAAGCCCCTTTAGTGGGGGTTGCAAGTCGGAAACCAGGGGACGCTCACAACGTCCCTGTTAGTGGAGGGCCCGTTGAAAAAGTTGTCCCCCAGAGGAGTTTCTAAAAAAGGGGCCCCCGTGTTAGTGGGGAAAGGTCTGTCCCCCAGAGGACGTCCCCAACCCCCCGGTTAGGATGGGTTGATAGTTTTGGCCCAAACCAGAGGGCGTTACAACTTTCCCTGTTAGTGATGGCGTTGCATTTCCGGGCCACCAGAGGACGTTTAAAACGCCCCTCTTAGGGGAGGGCTTGATAGTTTTTCCACCAGAGGACGCTCTACAACCCCTGTTTAGGGGGATGGCTTTCCCTATCTGCCCACCAGAGGACGCTTAAAAACGTCCCTGTTAGTGATGGCGTTGCATAGTCTGTCCACCAGAGGACGCTCTACAACGTCCCTGTAGTGATGGCGTTGCATAGTCTGTCCACCAGGGGACGCTCTACAACGTCCTGTTAGTGATGGCGTTGCATAGTCTGTTTATGTAAGCAATTCTGGATTTTTTTTAATTTTTATATACCGGCCGATATATCAGAATACCGGATTTTTTAAATCACAAATATTCGAATCGGTATCGGCCTTAAAGATCCTTTATCGGTCGGACTCTAGTTTGTTGCGCTGTCCAACACCGTCAAAGCTGTCCTCTATACACACTTGGTGTGTTTCATTAGTGGATGAACATCATACAGTGATGAATTTTGCATTTATTACTGCCACAGATGTACAAGTTAGCTTCTTTACATGTTAGTTGCTTTTGGGGTCTGTAGACTGTTAAAACTGGATAAAGTCATTAAAGTAGTTTTAACTTGAGGTCACCACTCTTTCACTCAGTCTACTGAAAGATTGTTGAAAGAAACCTGTTTGAAGACATGTTTGAGTCAAGACAAGTCAGATTTGAGCTCTGGTGAATGGGGATTTTCCACATGGTCTGAACCTGTCGGTCGGAACATGCCCTTGACCAATCAGATCAGCCGGTTGACACCATCTGTTGCACCTACTGCCCGCCTTTGCTGTTGTTCCACCACCATAAAAACCCGGCACCATAAAACTCCTGTTCCTAACAGAGCAGCTGGAGCGCATTGAGGAAGGCATGGACACCGTCAACAGGGACATGAAAGAGGCCGAGAAGAACCTGACCGACATGGCCCAGTGCTGTGGTCTGTGTATTGGCCAATCAGGAAGTAGGTCTTGGTTTCCGGGGATCCGCACCATCTTCCCTCAACTGGTGCCCAGTTCCATTAATTAAGCTTAAAACAAGATTTTTTTTAAATGGAATTTGGTTTGTCATGAAGAATGTCACCTTCAAGTTCAGACCAAAGATTCACAACGAGACAAAACCTTTTTAAACGTCTCAGGGAAAGGTTTCAGCGTCTGAACCGGCCCGTCTCAGCTCAGCCAATCATAGGTTCTGCTGCGACTCAGCTGGTGGAGTCTCCAGACGCTGGTTTTAGGACGTAAGAGACGTCTCCTGTTCAACACCCAATAGAGAAGTCAGCTGGTGGAGTCTCCAGAGGCTGGTTTTGGGACGTGAGAGACGTGTCCTGTTACTACAGACAATAGAGAAGTCAGCTGGTGGAGTCTCCAGAGGCTGGTTTTAGGACGTGAGAGACGTCTCCTGTTCAACAGCCAATAGAGAAGTCAGCTGGTGGAGTCTCCAGAGGCTGGTTTTAGGACGTAAGAGACGTCTCCTGTTCAACAGCCAATAGAGAAGTCAGCTGGTGGAGTCTCCAGACGCTGGTTTTAGGACGTAAGAGAAGAAAATACAAAGAGTCATTGCTATGGAGATGCTATACCGTCTCTTCTCATTGGTGTGAACTGGCAGGTTTCACAGCGCTGCAGACCAACGTTATAATTCGTCTCGTCGTAAATCTTTGAACTGATTTTGGCTTTATGGAATTTACTCCATCCATCATCCATCCATTCATTCATCCATCCATCCATCCATCCACCCACCCACCCACCACCATCCATCCATCCATCACCCACCCACCCATCCATCCACCCATCCACCCACCAACCATCCACCATCCACCATCACCCACCCATCCACCATCCACCATCCACCCACCCAACCATCCACCCTCCATCCATCACCCATCCACCCACCCAACCATCCCACCATCCACCATCCACCCATCCACCCACCCATCCATCCACCACCACCCAACCATCCACCCACTCCATCCATCACCCATCCACCCACCCAACCATCCACCCATCCATCCATCACCCATCCACCCACCCAACCACTTCCCATCCATCCATCCACCCATCCACCACCAACCATCCACCCATCCATCCATCTACCCACCCATCCATCCATCCACCCATCCATCCATCCATCCATCCACCCATCCATCCATCCACCAATCCACCATCCCATCCATCCATCCACCAATCCACCCATCCATCCATCCATCCATCCATCCATCCATCATCCATCCATTTTTGTAAGTCTGGAGAGCAAAAATAAAAATGAAATGGTATTTTTCTGCAAATCAGATCCAAATGACATTTAAAAAGGTTTTGACATGTGAGTCCAACGTATGTCTACAGTCCGTCTCCAGCCTGTTTTCTACGTTTTGATAGTGATCATTGACGATAAAACTGATAGCTGCTGGTGTCAAGCCCATCAAACGTCCAACGCTGGGACGGGGGACGCCCTGGTGGACCCGAACCATGTTGGATCACGATGGAACTGGGCACCCGGGTCAGGGTGCAAAGAGCCGGCGTCATGCCCTGCACAATGTGGCCCCGCTGGGCCCCGTGTGGCCCCGTTAGGCCCTGCAGAGTAGGCCTGCACGATAAATCGTTATAGTAATCGTTCAATTCACCCTGTTCACGATTTATTTCTTAAATAAATCCAATTTAAAAAATATATATTTTCTTTTATAACTTTGATTCTCATTTAATTTTATCGACTGCATCACAAACGCACAAAAAACAGAAAACATTGTGATTCCTATTTTTCCCTGAATCGTGCAGGCCTACTGCAGAGTGGCGTCATTTCTGGTTTTTAGAGGTTTTTTTTTGGTTTTCAGTTCAGCTGTGGGGGCTTCTCAGACATAGTTGGTGATTTCTTTCCTTGTTTTGCTTTTATTTTGCCTTCTTCCTCCACCATCTCCCTCCATTCTTCCCATTTTCCTTTCTCCTGTTTTGCTTTCCTTGCTATTTCATCCCCCTCTTTCTCCTGTCATCCTCTTTACCACCTTCTCCTTTGTCTTCCTCGTCCCTGTGCCCTTCTCCATGTCCACCTTTTG
Source organism: Etheostoma spectabile (assembly GCF_008692095.1). Taxonomy (NCBI): domain Eukaryota; kingdom Metazoa; phylum Chordata; class Actinopteri; order Perciformes; family Percidae; genus Etheostoma; species Etheostoma spectabile. Next base: position 26,629,695 of record NC_045748.1, on the reverse strand, counting down.
TTCTTCTTTTCTTCCTGTCCTCCTCCTCGTCCATCCTCCTCCTCCTCCGTCCTCCTCCTCCTACACCTCCTCCTCCTACACCTCCTCCTCCTCCTACACCTCCTCCTCCTCCTACACCTCCTCCTCCGTCCTCCTACACTCCTCCTACACCCCCTCCTCCGTCCTCCTCATCCTACACCTCCTCCTCCGTCCTCCTCCTCCTCCCCCCGCGTCCTTCTCCTCCCGTAGAGCAGTTGGAGCGGGTGGAGGAGGGCTTGGATCAGATCAACTCTGATATGAAGGAGGCCGAGAAAAACCTGACCGACCTGGGCAAGTGCTGTGGCCTCTGCTCCTGTGATAAGTAGGTGGAGGGGTGTGTGTGTGTGTGTGTGTGTGTGTGTGTGTGTTGTGTGTGTGTGTGTGTGTGTGTGTGTGTGGTGTGTGTGTGTGTGCGTGTGTGTGTGTGGTGTGTGTCTCTGTGTGTATGTGTGTGTGTCTGTGTGTGTGTGTACTGTATGTGGGGTATGGTGTGTGTGTGTGTGTGTCTCTGTTTGTGTGTGTGCGTGCGTGCGTGTGTTTGTGTGTCTCTCATTGTGGGTTTGTGTGTTTGTGTGTCTTTCTTTGTGTGTCTGTGTGTGTGTGTGTTTGTGTGTACTGTATGTTGGGTGGGGTGTGTGTTGTGTGTGTGTGTGTGTGTGTGTGTGTGCGTGCGTGCGTGTATGTTTCTGTGTGTGTTTGTACTGTATGTGGGGTGGGATGTGTGTGTGTGTGCGTGTGTGTCTCTTTGTGTGTGTGTGTGTACTGTTGTGGGGTGTGGTGTGTGTGCGTGTGTTGTGTGTGTGTGTGTGTGTGTGTGTGTGTGTGTGTGTGTGTGTTGGTGGTGTGTGTGTGTGTGTGTGTGTTGTGTGGTGTGGTGTGACTGTATGGGGTGTGGTTGTTGTGTGTTGGTGTATGTGGTGTGTGTGTGTGTGTGTGTTGTGTGGGGGGGGATGTGTTTTGACTGTTACACATTCTGAGGTAAGTACACAGTGTCCACCCAGAAAATATCACTCAACTTCCTCCGGATTATAGTGACTTAAAAAGAAAAATAATAATCCAACATGGTATTTACTGGACGTGTGATTTCATTCAGTGTCGATTAGATCACTGATTCCCAAAGTGGGGGTCGGGACCCACAGGGGGGTCGCGAGCCAGAGAGGGGGGTCGCAAGTTGATTTCCAGAATTTAAATAAAAATTCAAATAAAATAGCATATGTTAGCCATGATTTGAACACAAGATAAAACTGTTGTGTTATTTTGTGTTGTCAACATGCTTGTGTTTGGATACGCCTATAGTGTGTGCGCCGTTGCGCACAATGTTTATATACATTTATAGTGGGGGGGGGTCGCGAGTCACTTGCACCGTTACTTTGGGGGTCGTGGGCTGAAAGTTTTGGGAACCCCTGGATTAGATCACGTAAATGCTTAAGTGTGTCTGCAAACACTTAACATTTTTTCATATTTTGATTATGATTTGCTTAGCTTTTCTTCTGTTTGCTTGCTTTGCTGCTGTGTGGATTTCCAGTTATTTAGATATCCCGTTACAACATGTTCTGTCTATCTCTACTATCTCTACTATCTCTCCTGTATAAATGGACCAGTGCTGCACCCATACTGGACCCATACTGGACCCATACTGGACCCATACTGCACCCATACTGGACCCATACTGGACCCATACTGGACATGGACCATGCATTAATTGCATAACACACACTTTTGCAGATTTGAAAAAATGACTCCAAAGCCTGATGTCCTCCAGTAAAATGATGCAGCTGGAGGACCAGTGAGGGTGCAGCGGGTCACATTTACCAGGATGAACTCACAGTAAAAAACATACATTCATGGGGTCTCTCTCTCTCTCTCTCTCCCTCTCTCTCTCTCTCTCCCCTCTCTCTCTCTCTCTCTCTCTCCCAGACTGAAGGCCTTTGAGGAGAGCGGGGCGTACAAGGCGGTGTGGGGCGGAGGCTCCGGTCAGGATGGCGTGGTGTCCAATCAGCCGCCATCGTCTCGAGTCTTGGATGAGAGGGAGCAAATGATCATGAGCGGAGGATATATACGGAGGTAGAGAGAGAGAGAGAGACGAGAGAGAGAGAGACAGAGAGAGAGAGAGAGACAGAGGGAGAGGGAGAGAGAGAGAGAGAGAGAGAGAGAGAGAGAGAGAGAGAGTGAGTGTTTAATGAATTAGAGCTGCAAAGATTAATGGATTAGTTGTCAACTATTATGTTTCTCAAACTATTTTAAAAGTTAATACATTTTTTAAGAAAGAAAGTAATGCTGCAACTAAGGATTTATCATCTGTTGTTATCTGTTGATTGTTTCCTGGATGAATGGATGAGTAGTTCAGTCTCTAAAATGTCAGAAAACAGTAAAAAATGTGGATCAGTGTTTCCCAAAAATCCCAAGACGACGTCCTCAAATGTCTTGTTCTGTCCACAATTCAAAGATATTCAGTCTACTGTCACATAGGAGAGAAGAAACTAGAAAATATTCACATTTAACACGTTGGAATCACAGATTTTTGTCATTTTTTTCACAAATGACTCAAATATCAACATAGTTGTCACTTCATTTAATCCATTATTTTATTTAACAGACTCAAGGTCCAGATAAAAAGTAAATATAACACATTACAAGAGGGGCAAACACCAAACACACTAACATAAATACAGACAAACTGACTCCCATATATCACAAAAGAGACACAAATCAACAACAAACATACATTCATACACATAAATACATACAAAAATAGCTATGCCCAATAATTAAAACAGGGACAGATCCAGTGATTCCAGAGATTTGGAGAATATCTGATATCACTAACTGCAAAAGGCAAATTAATAGTTGATACCTAATCAATTAATCTTGGTAGCTATAAAGAAAAGTAAAAATTCTCTGATTCCAGCTTGATAGATAGATAGATAGATAGATAGATAGATAGACCGACAGACAGATAGATAGACAGATAGCTTTATTTGTCACTCATGCACAGGTACACAGTGATATGATGCTTTTATTGGAGCAAGCCTCCGGGCCGCAGCTATTTAAAGCGCCAGCACATGCTCCCCCGAAAAGGATTAACGCAGACAGCAACATGGTATACAATACATAACAACATAACAACACAATGCACAGGACAACACACAGTACATGTGGTCACATGAAGGGGTTTTTTGAGGTGACTTGGGAGGGTAAAAAAAAAAAAGATAGTGAGTCTGTGTATGTAAAGTATGAGGTGTCAGACTGTCTATGTTGTTAAATATGAATATCTACTAGTTTCTCCTCTCCTCTGTGACAGTAGACTTCAGTCGATATTCAAAGATGTTCATATCTTTGAGTTGACAGAACAAGACATCTGAGCACGTCATCTCTGGCTTTTTGGGAAACACAGATCCACATTTTTCACCATATTCGGACATTTTAGAGTCCAAACTACTCATCTACTCCTCCTTTAATCCAGGAGATAAGCGTACTAGTTGCAGCCCTATGATGAAGCGTGTTGTTGTGGGTCGGCATCCGGAGAGGCAGCTGTGTGTGTAATGTAACGTAATACGAGTCACACAGCTGGCAGCTGGCCAAACACACACTCTTTGTCTTTCGCTGTATCCCAGGGTGACCAACGATGCCCGCGAGGACGAGATGGAGGAGAACCTGAGCCACGTGGGCAGCATCATCGGGAACCTGAAGAGCATGGCGCTGGACATGGGCAACGAGATCGACGCGCAGAACGTCCAGATCGATCGCATTCAGGGGAAGGTAACAACCAGACGGCATCACACTAAACACCACTCACAGAGACAGAGGCTTGGATAAGTTTACAGCCCCTATGTTAAAATACAGGGGGTTTTAACATAGGGGGGTGTATACTTAATCCCCTGTATTTAACATAGGGGGGTGTATACTTATGCCCCTGTATTTTAACATAGGGGGGTGTATACTTATGCCCATGTATTTTAACATAGGGGGGTGTATACTTATGCCCCTGTATTTTAACATAGGGGTGGTTATACTTATGCCCCTGTATTTTAACATAGGGGTTAGCGTTGTATACTTATGCCCCTGTATTTTAACATAGGGGGGTGTATACTTATGCCCCTGTATTTTAACATAGGGGGGTGTATACCATGTCCTGGGACCTTTTTACTATTTCTTTAGTTTGGATTGTAATACACAACCTGCTTTGGGAAGACTGTATTTTGCAATAAAAGCAAACTTGAATAAAGACGGACGGAGACCTCCGTTGGTTCTGTTCCTCTGGCTCTTAGTAACATTTCTGGTTTTCTCTCTCTCTCTCTCTTTCTCTCTCTCTCTCTCTCTCTCCCTCCCTCCCTCCCTCTCTCTCTCTCCCTCTCTCTCTAGGCTCTTCTCAACGTGTCCCGCATCGACGCTGCCAACCAGAAAGCCAACAGCCTCATGAAGAGATAGAAGGAGCCTCTCTTCCGTTCTTACTCTCTTTTTCTACCACTTCATCCTGCTTGTAATTACGTTGCCAAAGCTCTGCTGCCGGTTAGTCAGTCTCTGCTTCACATAGGTCATTTTTAGATAATTAGACACCTCCACCCTCCACATCTCCACCCTCCACATCTCCAACCCCCACATCTCCAACCTCCACACTTCCAACCTCCACCCTCCACACCTCCACCTCCACATCTCCACACTTCCACACCTCCACCCTGCACACCTCCAACCTCCAGACTTCCACACTTCCACACATCCACCCTCCACACCTCCACCCTCCACATCTCCACACCTCCACCCTCCACACTTCCACACCTCCACCCTCCACATCTCCACACCTCCACCCTCCACACTTCCAAACTTCCATCCTCCACACTTCCACACCTCCACCCTGCACACCTCCAACCTCCACACTTCCACACATCCACACCTCCACCCTCCACACCTCCACCCTCCACATCTCCACACCTCCACCCTCCACATTTCCACACCTCCAACCTCCACACCTCCACCCTCCACACTTCCACACCTCCAACCTCCACACCTCCAAACTTCCACCCTGCACACCTCCAAACTTCCACCCTCCACACCTCCACACCTCCACCCTCCACCCTCCACACATCCACACCTCCACACTTCCACACCTCCAAACCTCCACACATCCACACCTCCAAACCTCCACACTTCCACACCTCCACCCTCCGTGGGTCCCCTCAGCAGAGAGCTACGTCACAGGGAGCTTTAGAGTCTAGTACCCAACAACTGAACCCGGAAATGTTGAGTACACCAAAGCTTTATTGCAGAAATGTGAAGTACGGGTCCCCAGTATACAGAAACTGCTGGATGCTAATTTGCATACGTTGATCAATTTGCATAATTTGCATAATTAGCATTATTAGCTCCATCGTCCAGTTTGACCACATATTTTGCACTGTATGGCCAATTTCTACAATGTGTGAGAGGTTTTAGAGGTTTTAGAGGATGCTGATTTCATTTCTGGCATTTTTAGATTTCAAAGAACTAATTTTAGCACATTTTGTGATATATTTAAGCAAATTCTGATTACTTTCAGGCATAATTATAGGTTATTTTTTATGGTAAACACAATCTTACATTTCAGAATCACGAGTGCTTTTGTGAGTGTTGATTGTTTTCAGGGCGTAGAGAAGCTGAAGCCTTTGAATATCCAATGCTTTTTTGGGGGGGATAAATGGTGAGTCTTTGTTTGGCTGAATGTTGTGCATTTCAGGAGAAAAAAAAGCAATGCAGGTATTTGAAATAACTTGGATCCTGCAACTTGGGGTAGCTCGTTAAGACACCCAATCAGATGACATCACCTAAGCCCGTCGCCATCACTACTAATGGTCCCTGTGGGGGGGGGGGGGGGAGCCCGGAGCACGGAGCACGGAGCCCAATCAAGACAAATCGAGGAATTATTATTTCACTCGAGGTGAACAAATCAAAACAAAGCAAACAGCAGTTGGCGGGGGGGCAATTAAGAAGCCGTTGTACTTCCACCGAGCAGATAATTAAGAAAACCCCAAATAAAGCTCTAACAACGGTGTGTGCAGAATATATATGTCCAGATTTGTAAAAACACAAAAAAGAAAACTATGTGTGTTTCAGTGTGTTTCACACACACACACCCCCCCCTTTCTCTGGGTGGGGGGGGGGGGGGGGGGTTGAAACACGTGCATGAAGGCGCCCTCTGCAGGCCCATCCGGGTACGACCCAGAAGAAGGAAAAACACGCATTTGTTCCCAGAAGAAGAACTCTGGCGCCACCAAGTGGACAACCACGGAACCGGCTCTTTCTAACATGGCCTCTCCCGCGCTCTCCTCTTCTCTCTCTCTATCTCCTCTCTCTCTCTCTCTCTCTCTCTCTCTCCTCTCTCTCCTCTCTCTCTCTCTCTCTCCTCTCTCTCTCTCTCTCCCCCCCCCCCATCTTCCTTCTTCTTCACGTTCATATAAAATGGTGGAGAGAAATACAGGACAAATGGATTTGGTGTTTTGCTTTTCTAATCTTATATATTTCATGTTCTGAACCTGAGAAAAACACACGGATCACAACACTTCTGGGAACTGAAATGCAACTCGTGTGTGCGTGTTTTTGTTTTTCTCTATTAAGAGATAATTAGGCTACATCATTTTTTTGGGTTTCTCAGTGTTTTAGCTGCTAGCAGTGAGGGGTCGACCTACTTTGCATGGTGGTGTGTGGATTAAACTGGGAATAGAGATGCTATGGTTGGAGTTTAATGGGTTAGCAGTAATACAGTAGTACAATGATGACCTTTGACCTACAAAGATCACTCAGCAGGTTTAGGGTTACTAAGGCAACATGGCTATCAATGCATATTGATGTGTTGTATTGAAATGCTAAAATATGAACGTTATGATTAAAAGAATATGCTAAAATATAAATATGGTTGTGGAATAATTAATTAGGTGTAATGTGTGGGGGAAGGGGGGTGGGGGGGGGGGTGTTGTTTTGGGGGGTAGTCAGCACCGTGAGACGGTTTTACCCATCAGTTTTTACTCTGAATACTGAAAATACAAGTAAATTGCGCACAATTTGTTGAGTTTTGCGTGTGATTTGTTTGGCAGTGGGAGTGATTAGTGCACGTTGCATGTGGGGCAGCTGGGGGGCGCGCAGCGGGCTGAAAATGTTGCGCGTTCAAGGGAAGGGAAAAAAAAAAATCGGAGTCTGCGCAGTTGCGTTGTTCTCGACACTCCGAACTTTCGGGAGGACGGCGGAGGAAGGAGGAGAGGGAGAGAACAACGCCATTTTTTCTGGTAATTATTTTCCACATTTTCAGCTTTTTCACACCGCCGATCGCCCCAAATGTCAAATAACAGACTACGCGCGCGGTTAAGCGTAGAAAAGCACGTAATAGTTAGAGGCTACAGTGCGAATTAAAGAGCGTAACGTTAGCGCCGGAGAAAGCAGACGTTTCGCCCTCCGGCTCGACCAACGGATGGTCGCGAGACGCTAACGTTAAAATAACCCGGCGGAGCGGCGCGCGCACACACAACGAGCTGCTTTATAAACGCGCGTTTTACATCGACGTCAAACTCACGTATCGTTACCGATATTCGCTTTAAATCCCGGGTTCGGCGGTGTAACGTAACGTAGCGTAACGGCTGTCCGGCGCCGTGAAGCTCGCAGAGATGGCGGAGTGAATCGCAGGGCTGCTGCTTGTGTGAGCAGCTAGGCACGAGCAGCAGGGGGAGAGAGGCAGGCACGAGCTCAACAAAGACTCAAGAAGAGAGCAGCTGATTGGCTGAAGCGGGCCACGTGGTCAAAGCCCTAAAAAAAACAACAACGTTAATGTGAATTTAAACATTTTTTTTATGAATACGTTTTTTCTCAGTAGTTAATGTATCGAGACGTCAGACTACACATTTCAACATATCTAGCTAATACTATAGCTAGAGATTTTTTAAAGTGAATTCCATTGCTAGGCAACAGCTTGGAGCCTTGTTTACGTCCTGTCAGTTGACGTCATTTACATACACCCCAATAGGAAGTCGTAAAACTGTGAAATAGTCTATTAACGGGTACCAAATACACGTAAAAATCTCAACATATACTATACTATATTGGGTTGCTATGGTACAATACTGACTTTTAAACAATATCTGAAGACAAAACAGACTTTAACCTGAGTTTCTGATGCTTATTTTTGTTACACAAGACTGTTAAAAAGTTATAAATCGGCGGTTATAGTGATTGTTGACATGTTGTCACAATACAACCAACCAGTACTCATCAACACAGGCATTTGTTGTAATGTTAGCATCTGACCAGAAGGAGGCAGTGTAGGGACAGAAGCTAAAGAAAAACAGGATGTTCTTGGTCTACGCCCCCCCCCAAAAAAAATATTATTGGAAATAACAAGAACTCCAGGTAAAATCTGATGACTCTTATTGATGAAATATGTAATGTTGCGTCTGTTTCTTTAATATTTCCCAGCATAACTGTTTGTGTTGTTCTGTGTTTCCAGCTAAAGCCCTGTCAATAAATGCAGGATTTTAAGCAGAAAATACGATTTTCTCAGGATTTCTTTAACCCCAATGAGCTGCGGGAAAAGGGCTAAAACATTCCTCTAACAAGTCAATGTCAATTTTATTTTCTATAGCACATTTAAACAACAACAACAACAACAACAACAACAGTTGACCAAAGTGCTGATCAGGGTCAATGTCAAATACATAAATAACACGTGTAAAGATTACAGGGAGACAAACAACAACAACAACAACAACAACAACAACAACAACAACAAGTGTACCTGCTTTACCCAGAAGTTGTTCCATCTTGACTATTAAAAATGTATTTATTTATCTTTCTTAAAAAACACAACAACAACGGCCCAATCCCAGAGTCAGGACTCACAGGCTTTGGTGCGGGTTCTCACGAAATTCCTGAGGGTTTAGGGTTGTCCCAATGTCGAATTTCAAAGGGTCGGAGACGATAAGGAAATTACAAAGGTAAACAACAGTGCAAATCAAAGTGCTTTACATAAAACATCAAGCACACTATTAGTAAAACAACTATATAAAACTGTTTACATATTGTACAAATTAATACAAAAAAATCAATTGATTAAACAATTAATCTCGTATTCGTTGTTGTGGTTTGAGTTCTCGCGAAATCCTTAAAGGAACAGAACGGACCCGTTGTCCAGCTTGTAGGACAAGAGTTTGACTAAATGAGGAACCAGACCGCCGTCTCCGGGGCCTCGGCCGTGTGGGGAGCAACAAACGTCAAAATGGAAATACCCAAACCGGCAGGCGTCTTAGCAACATCTTTTGTTATTAGACGTCGCCATGGTAACGTTTGATCTCGTGAACTGCTGTCCCAATCACAGTTATACCTACCTGAGCCCATGTGGCTGCACACACACACACACACACACACACACACCCCACACACACACACACACACACACACACACACACACACACACACACACACACACACACCACACACCATCTGAATTGCAACTTAGCAAAAAAAGCTTTTTTTTTTTTTAACGGGCTAAAAAAAAAAAAAAAAAAAACATAATACATTTTTTTCCCAAACTACAATTGTGAAATATCTGTTATAAAAATAATCTCTTTTTTTTTCAAGAGGATTTTTTTTTTTTTTTTTACACAACCAAGACAACACTTACCATATTACAACAGATCCAAAATCTAAGACGATATCTAGTCTCATATCACAATATCGATACAACATGGTACATTGCCCTATTTCTGATACCGTGGCGGCACCACCACCAGCAGAAACCGACCCTCAATACATTTATCAAAAGATATTTTATACTTCAGCCAGTTTCACTTTGCTGCGGTTTAGGTTCCTTTCACGTGTTTCTGCCCGGATACGACTCGATCCAGGAGGCAAATAGAACTCTGCTTCAGGAGGAGATAACGGAGCATAACGGGCGTCGTTTCAGGCATCCAGAGCGTTTGAAGTATGCGTCAAATTAATTTTGTTGTCACATGTGTCTGGTAACTGACAACTGACGCACTTTCAAAGCTTCGACAGGAAGGAAACTATTTAAATTGTCAGTACAAACGATGCAGCTGTGTGTCTGTCTGTGTGTCTGTGTGTCTGTCTGTGTGTCTGTGTGTCTGTGTGTCTGTCTGTGTGTCTGTCTGTGTGTCTGTCTGTCTGTCTGTGTGTCTGTCTGTCTGTCTGTCTGTCTGTGTGTCTGTCTGTCTGTCTGTGTGTCTGTCTGTGTGTCTGTCTGTCTGTGTGTCTGTCTGTGTGTCTGTGTTTCTGTGTGTCTGTCTGTCTGTCTGTGTGTCTGTCTGTGTGTCTGTGTGTCTGTCTGTCTGTCTGTCTGTCTGTCTGTGTGTCTGTCTATCTGTCTGTGTGTCTGTCTGTCTGTGTGTCTGTCTGTCTGTGTGTGTGTCTGTCTGTGTGTCTGTCTGTCTGTGTGTCTGTCTGTCTGTGTGTCTGTCTGTCTGTGTGTCTGTCTGTCTGTGTTTCTGTGTGTCTGTCTGTGTGTGTGTCTGTCTGTGTGTCTGTCTGTCTGTCTGTGTGTCGTGTCTGTCTGTGTGTCTGTCTGTCTGTGTGTCTGTCTGTGTGTCTGTCTGTCTGTGTGTCTGTCTGTCTGTGTGTCTGTCTGTCTGTGTGTCTGTCTGTCTGTCTTCAGGGCTCACTTTGGGATTGGACCAGCGTCTGTCTCACAGTTTGGATTCTGTTGTATACTGCCACCAAGTGTCGGACTGGATAAATCCACATGGCAGAAGCAACCAGTTTTATCTCTTAAATATTAATATATAATCTTCCTGTGCTTATATGGAGAGGAAACAACGGAGTTAATTCCCAACAAAGATGGGTTAAAATCATCGATTCCCTATCAAAAATCAATCTTTGTGTGAGGGATCTGTTATCGATTAATAATATACAGAAATCAGTCTTATAATATCTGCCTTTTCACCATGGATGTGCAAGTCAAAAGCACTTTAAACCACATTTTGGGGGTTAATTCTTCATGTAAACATTAACCGGGTGCTTTATAGAACAAAATCTTTGACGGTTGCTTCTTGCTTGTGCAATTTACAGCGTAAATTCTCTGAGAAATCGCTTAAATCATTTGTTATTTAATAATAATAATAATACATTTATTTATAGAGCGCTTTCCATTAAAGTGCTTTACAGCAAGAACACAATGCATACAGTACAAAAATTTAAAAACAAGACAGTAAAAAGTAAATAACACTAAACAAATACATCAAAGCAATTAGGACTCATACGCAGCAGTGAATAAACAAGTCTTAAGCTTTGATTTAAAGACCCCAGTTGAACATGCCAGTCTGATATCCACTGGAAGACTGTTCCATAATGTTGGAGCGCACGAAACGAGAAGGCTCGCTCCCCAACCGGTTTTCTTTCTGACGTTGGGTATAGTCAGCGATCCAGACCCGTGGGAGCGCAGCAACCGAGAAGGCACATAAGAGTTTAACATATCAGACAGATATACCGGTGCAAGGCCATTCACTATTTTGTAAGTTAAAAGTAAGACCTTAAAATCGGCTCTAACCTGGACAGGGAGCCAGTGAAGTGAGGCCAACACAGGAGTTATGTGTCTGTATTTAGATGATCCAGTAAGACCACGTGCTGCGGCATTCTGGACCATCTGTAGACCTCGCAGACTTTTCTTAGGCAGCCCCGAGAACAGGACATTACAATAATCTAGTCTCGATGTAACAAAGGCCTGAATGAGGGCCTCGGCATCTTTAAGGGACAATACTGATCTGACCTTTGCAATTCTTCGGAGATGAAAGACGGCGACTTTTGTCACCTCCTTAATATGCAAGTCAAATGAAAGTGACCGATCAAAAACTATCCCAAGACTCTTCACTCTGTCCCTGCACTTAATGATCAAGTCATCAATGGACAGAGTGAAATTGTCATAAAAATTACTTAATCTAGGTGGTCCTGTAGCTATCATCATTTATCAGCATATATATATATATATATATATATATATATATATATATATATATATATATACCAATTGTTATTGTAACTGAAATATTTATAACATAACGAATATGCAAGCGGGACGCTGTGAATTGGAATCGATTCAGGCACTCGTTGGCAGAGTTTTTTTCTAAGATTATTTTTGGGGTTTTTCTCCCTTTTTATTAGATAGAGAGACAGTTGTGAAAGGGGGAGAAAGATGGGGGGTGACACGCAGCAAAGGGCCCCAGGCTGGATCCGAACCCGAGCCGCTACCATGGGCGAGCGCACTGATGTGTCTTTTCCACCGAGGCGGTTCTGGTGCTGGTTCGGAGTCAATGTGCCAAATATTAAACCGGTTCTTTGCTTTTCCACACAAATAAACCTGGTTCTGGACCAAGAAAACCGGTTCCAACCCAGCACCGACTTAGCGCTGGTCTAGAGATAAGAACCGGGTACGTCAGGTGCTGGGGGCGGGGTTACCATGACGTTCGAAAACAAAAACTTCTGGCGGCCATTTTTAAAACCCCGGTCAGCTGTTAACCATAGAGAGCTGTTAATGTTAGCTTCGGACATGGATGGGGAACCAGAACCACCGTGGTCTGGGGAGGGAACCAGAACCACCGTGGTCTGGGGAGGAAACCAACGGTCTGCTGGGTCTCAGGCTGGGGAAGATCCAGCTGGTTCTTAGAGAACTGGCGACCAGCACCAGCCCAGAACCAGCACCTGGTTAGCCTTGGTGGAAAAGACCTATGAGAGAGCTATAGGCCGCCCCAGAAGCGAGGTTTTTATTTCTGTATACAAAGTTACTTAATTCATCTTTTAACACCATGCTTTCGCTCTCTTTCTCCTCATCTCCCCGCCTTGCATTCTCTCCTCTGTTCTCTCTCCTTCCTCCTTCTCTAGTTTGTCGCAGGCCCGTTGCAGTCAGCCAGGTGTCTTCAGTCCAGACCGGCGGGTGGATCGGGACCAGACAGTCCTGGGCGGTGCCAAAATCTGGAATCAGTACTGAACTGAGTGGTGGTGGGCTGTGAGCGGCGGCGGAGGACGAGGACGAGGAGAGGACGAGTGGAGGACAAGGGGAGGACGAAGGGGGACAAGGGGAGGACGAGGAGAGGACGAGGAGAGGACGAGCTGGAGCCATGTCGTCGGCCTTGTGGCGCGAGGACGACGAGGAGTTTAAGTTGGGAGCGGTGAGGGCGGGGGCGAGAGGAAAGCCCCGGTTCTCCCTGACGGAGATCAAACTGCTGCTGGAGGCGGTGAAAAGGAACAGATACATCCTCCTCAGTGAGTGTGTGTGTGTATGTGGGTGTGTGTGTGTGTGTGTGTGTGTGTGTGTGTGTTTTGACATTTTGTGTGTATTCTCTCTATCTTATTTTCCGTCCCTATTCTACCTTGTTATAGTGTGTGTGTGTTTGTAAAGCATTTTGTTTATGTTGTGTAGTTTCTGTCCCTATTCTACGTTGTTAGTGTGTGTGTGTGTGTGTGTGTGTGTGTGTGTGTGTGTGTGTGTTTTGTGTGTGTTTGTTTTGACATTTTGTGTTTGTTGTGTAGTTTCTGTCCCTATTCTACGTTGTTTAGTGTGTGTGTGGGGTGTTTTGTGTGTGTTTCGACTTTTTGTTTATGTTGTGTAGTTTCTGTCCCTATTCTACGTTGTTTGTGTGGTGTGTGTGTGTGTGTGGTGTGTGTGTGTGTGTGTGTGTGTGTGTGTGTGTGTGTGTGTGTGTTGTGTAAAGCGGTGTATCCACACTATACTTTCCTGAAAAGTCGGCCTATTAAGCTTAATGTCAGTCGTCTTGACGAGAAGAAAAGGAGAGAGTTTTTGTTCTAAAGCTAAACAAAAGCATTAATTTCATGCCACAGCTGCATCGTTTGTACTGACAATTTAAATAGTTTCCTTCCTGTCGAAGCTTTGAAAGTGCGTCAGTTGTCAGTTACCAGACACATGTGACAACAAAATTAATTTGACGCATACTTCAAACGCTCTGGATGCCTGAAACGACGCCCGTTATGCTCCGTTATCTCCTCCTGAAGCAGAGTTCTATTTGCCTCCTGGATCGAGTCGTATCCGGGCAGAAACACGTGAAAGGAACCTAAACCGCAGCAAAGTGAAACTGGCTGAAGTATAAAATATTCTTTTGATAAATGTATTGAGGGTTGGTTTCTGCTGGTGGTGGTGCCGCCACGGTATCAGAAATAGGGCAATGTACCATGTTGTATCGATATTGTGATATGAGACCAGATATCGTCTTAGATTTTGGATCTATTGTAATATGGTAAGTGTTGTCTTGGTTGTGTAAAAAAAAAAAAAAAAATCCTCTTAAATAAAGATTATTTTTATAACAGATATTTCACAATTGTAGTTTGGGAAAAAATGTATTATGTTTTTTTTTTTTTTTTTTTTAGCCCGTTAAAAAAAAAAAAGCTTCTTTTGCTAAGTTGCAATTCAGATGGTGTGTGTGTGTGTGTGTGTGTGTGTGTGTGGTGTGTTGTGGTGTGTGTGGTGTGTGTGTGTGTGGTGTGTGTGTGTGTGTGTGTGTGTGTGTGTGGGGGATTTACATATACATAGATTAGGCAGATAATGTCTCACTCTGACGTCTAACATGATATTATCTCTCTCCCCGTAGAGAAGTTTAACCAAGGTGTGTCGGCTGAAGCCAAGAAGCAAACCTGGACCGAAATCACCAATCAGATCAACAGTCTGGGAGAGAACCACAGAGAGGTCGGTTCAGTTCTAGTCCTGTTAGTGATGATGAAGGATGTACAGAGAGGTTGGTTCATTCCTAGTCCTGTTAGTGATGATGATGAAGGATGTACAGAGAGGTCTAGTCCTGTTAGTGATGATGATGTACAGAGAGGTCTAGTCCTGTTAGTGATGATGTACAGAGAGGTTGGTTCATTACTAGTCCTGTTAGTGATGATGAAGGATGTACAGAGAGGTTGGTTCATTCCTAGTCCTGTTAGTGATGATGATGTACAGAGAGGTTGGTTCAGGTCTAGTCCTGTTAGTGATGATGAACAGAGAGGTTGGTTCATTACTAGTCCTGTTAGTGATGATGTACAGAGAGGTTGGTTCATTCCTAGTCCTGTTAGTGATGATGATGTACAGAGAGGTTGGTTCAGGTCTAGTCCTGTTAGTGATGATGAACAGAGAGGTTGGTTCATTCCTAGTCCTGTTAGTGATGATGAAGGATGTACAGAGAGGTTGGTTCATTCCTAGTCCTGTTAGTGATGATGATGTACAGAGAGGTTGGTTCATTCCTAGTCCTGTTAGTGATGATGATGTACAGAGAGGTTGGTTCAGGTCTAGTCCTGTTAGTGATGATGTACAGAGAGGTTGGTTCATTCCTAGTCCTGTTAGTGATGATGAAGGATGTACAGAGAGGTTGGTTCATTCCTAGTCCTGTTAGTGATGATGATGTACAGAGAGGTTGGTTCATTCCTAGTCCTGTTAGTGATGATGATGTACAGAGAGGTTGGTTCAGGTCTAGTCCTGTTAGTGATGATGAACAGAGAGGTTGGTTCATTCCTAGTCCTGTTAGTGATGATGAAGGATGTACAGAGAGGTTGGTTCATTCCTAGTCCTGTTAGTGATGATGTACAGAGAGGTCGGTTTATTCCTAGTCCTGTTAGTGATGATGATGATGAAGGATGTACAGAGAGGTCTAGTCCTGTTAGTGATGATGATGAAGGATGTACAGAGAGGTCTAGTCCTGTCAGTGATGATGAAGGATGTACAGAGAGGTCTAGTCCTGTTAGTGATGATGATGAAGGATGTACAGAGAGGTCTAGTCCTGTTAGTGATGATGATGAAGGAAGTACAGAGAGGTCTAGTCCTGTTAGTGATGATGATGAAGGATGTACAGAGGTCTAGTCCTGTTAGTAATGATGATGTACAGAGAGGTCTAGTCCTGTTAGTGATGATGATGAAGGATGTACAGAGAGGTCTAGTCCTGTTAGTGATGATGATGAAGGATGTACAGAGAGGTCTAGTCCTGTTAGTGATGATGATGTACAGAGAGATCTAGTCCTGTTAGTGATGATGAAGGATGTACAGAGAGGTCTAGTCCTGTTAGTGATGATGAAGGATGTACAGAGAGGTCTAGTCCTGTTAGTGATGATGAAGGATGTACAGAGAGGTCTAGTCCTGTTAGTGATGATGAAGGATGCACAGGCTGCGTGTTATCTAAATTTGAGGCATGCTCTCAGACATTTTGTTTTGGTTCTAGATGTAAATGTTCTACATCTGCTGCATTACTTATGCATTAGCCCTTTTAAATATAAGCCTTTTGTATAGAAAATGTCAGTGGTTTTCCTACTTTTAACTTCTGTTGCCCATCTCCAGCGAATCCTTGGTGTTCCTAAAGAACGAAGGATTAGCACTTCTAGGCTTTGATTGATCCGTTTATTTGGTCTATAAAAAGTTAGAAAACTCTCGTCACATTTCTCAGCGCCTAAGGTGACGTCTTCAAATAGTTTTGGTTTGACGAACCGTCCAGAACCCAAAGATATTCAATTTACTATAGAAATAGTATTTTATTTTTTATAAATGACTATTTCATGCATAACATTGATGGCTGTTAAATGTTCTGTCCCGTCTTAACCCTTGTGTTGTCCTCGGGTCAAATCTGACCCCTTTAAAAAAATGTCTATCTGACATATGGGTTTCTGTTTAACCCTCGTATGGTATTCAGGTCAAATTGACACATTTCTAATTTTTACAAGAAGAAAAATGGTTCAAGTTACCTTTTTTTCTGTGATAAACATGTATTCCTGACTCAATTATTCTGGATATGACGACTTATGTTGTTTCCATAGTGGATTTTTAACATGAATTATAACCTTATGATAAAAAAACGAACCCCACTTCCATGTTTAATAGTGGTCTAGTAGAGACTGATGCATTCCCTGAACATAGATGTTATCTCAGCTGTTTGTAATCGAGATCTTCTACGTGGAAGAGACACACATTCAAGGGTGGGAATCACCAGACGCCGATCGCCGATACGATAGTACTCCAATTTTAAACATGTTGCAGTATTCTGTGATATATTGCAATTTATAACCTTTTTTCCAACTTCCAATTTTCAATGATTTGAGACTTAGTCAACATCGGATTCATCTAGAAATAAACATGTCTCTGTTTGTTCATCTCACTTCAGTGTTATCGCTGCAAAATGGGTCAAACTGACAACACAGATATAATATATAATATAAGATCCATACGTATCGATACAGTATTGCCACTTAAAATACTGCGATACGATGCTGTATCGCTACTTTTCCCACCCTTAGTCACAATAGATGACTTTCATTTTTCCAACAGGTGCGTCAGATCATGAAGAAATGGGCGGACCTCAAGTGTGATGGACGGCGAGCGCTCCGGGGCCCCAACGGCAGCAACGTGAGGAAGAAGAGCATGGGCCCCGTGGAGAGGATGGTCCACAAGATCCTGATGATGAGTCCCAGAGGAGGTGAGGGGACGCAAGCGCAAATTCTGGGTTTATCGGGGAATTTCATGGCAGGGCCGTTGCTGTGAGAGAAGGAAGCATGAGGGCTGATTAACTCTGATTCTCCAGTTGGCACGTCCGGCTGGGCCGCCGTTATGTTCCGTCCTCCGCCACGCGCCATACCACACCGGGCGCGTCTCAGAAGCGGAGCAAGTCTTTATTTATAAAGGACTACATGGCCTGGCGCCACCTCCACTGCTGGAGTTTATTATATATAGGCACACTCGGATCACCAGAGCTGTGGTAAACAGGGACTGGGAGGTTCCTTTCAGAAAAAACCTCCTTCAGCCATAATGCACTCTATCTATTAAAGGCAAGGCAAGGCAGCTTTATCTGTAGAGCACATTTCAGCAACAGGGCAATTCAAAGTGCTTTACACGAAATCAGTTAAACAGATAAAACACAAGTACAAACAGTTAAAATCATAAGCATTAAAACCGGTAAAACACATGAATAGACAGTTAAAAAATAGACACATAAAACACCAGAATAAAAGTTACAGTGCAGCATAAGAAATGTAAAGAAATGAGCATTCATTTAAAGAAAGGCAGCATCAAAAAGAAAGGTCTTCAGCCTCGATTTAAAAGAACTGAGAGTAGCAGCGGATCTACAGGTTTCTGGGAGTTTATTCCAGATATGAGGAGCATAGAAACTGAAAGCTGCTTCACCCTGTTTAGTTCTGACTCTGGGGACAGAAAGTAGACCTGTCCCAGATGACCTGAGAGGTCTGGGGGGGGTCATGGTGTAGTAGTAGACCTGTCCCAGATGACCTGAGAGTTCTGGGGGGGTCATAGTGTAGTAGTAGACCCGTCCCAGATGACCTGAGAGGTCTGGGGGGGTCATAGTGTAGTAGCAGACCTGTCCCAGATGACCTGAGAGGTCTGGGGGGGTCATAGTGTAGTAGCAGATCAGAAATGTATTTTGGACCTAAACCGTTAAGGGATTTATAAACTAGCAAGAGTACTTTGAAATCAATTCTTTGAGACACAGGAAGCCAGTGTAAAGACTTCAGAACTGGAGTGATGTGATCCAGTCTCTTGGTCTCTAGGCAGTGCATTATGGGACATACTTCCCCCGACTATAAGGGAGTCCCACTTTGGCCTCCTTTAACAGCCGGGTAAAGCTGAGGCTTAGAGCTTTGTCCTGTTTTATTTTTTAGGTGGCCAAGGGAGGTGGGAGGTGTTGTCCATGATGGATGTCAGCTTGGCTAACATCCTCCTCTCCCCTACTTTCCCTATGGGGTCCAGAGGACAGTCCAGGACAGATCTCTCTCTCTCTCTCTCTCTCTCTCTCTCTCTCTCTCTCCCTCTATCCCCCTTTTCTTCTCTCTCTTTCTCCCTCTATACCCTTTTCTCTCTCTTCTCCTCCTTATCCCCTTTTCTCTCTCTCTCTCTCTCCCTCGATCCCCCTTTCTCTCTCTCTCTCTCTCTCACTCTATCACCCTTTTTCTCTCTCTCTCTCTCTCTCTATCCCCCTTTTCTCTCTCTCTCTCCCTTTATCCCCTTTTCTCTCTCTCTCTCTCCTCTCTCCCTTATCCCCCTTTCTCTCTCTCTCCTTTCCTCTATCCCTCTTTCTCTTCTCTCTCTCCCTCTATTCCTTCTCTTTCTCTCTCTCTCTCCTCTCATATCCTAACCTTTCGCCTCTCTCTAACTCTCTCATCTCTCTATACCTCTCACCTCTCTCTCTCGCTCTCTCTATCTCCTCATCTCTCTCTTTCTCTCTCTTCTCCTCTCCCTATCCCCTTTCTCTCTCTCCCCTCTCTCTCTTTTCTCCTCTCTCTCTCTCTCTCTCTCTCTCATATAATATCCCTTTATTTGGTCATCTGGCTCCCATCCAGTGTCTCTTCTTAATGGCTCTTTTCCATGATTGGTTCCCAGGTGGCGAAAGGATTTCTACTCGACGAAGAGGAAGACTTTCTCAAGATTTACAGCAAGGGCCGCCCCCAATGGCCCCCTTCTCTACCTAGCTGACGGCAATCCCAGTCCATACCCGGAGGGACGTCCTACGACTTCTCTCCTCTCTCGTCCCCGGAGAAAGACCTCGCCGGTAAGGGGAGCTAAAGGTTTACCTGCACACCTTAGGGTGTAACTTCCACCTTTCAAAATCCAGTTTGTGTTATGGTTTGGATCAACTTAATTATTTCCAAGATTTCAATCCACCATAGTCCCTAAACGTATGTAGAAATGCAGGAAATGAGATTCAAGTAGAAGACTTTTTTTGGTGGAGGACCCCAGACCCCCCAGTTTAAGATTTGTCATTCAGGTAGCTCGACAGGTAGCTTGTGTCATATTGTTTTCGGTATAACTCTTTTTTTCTTTTCTTTCACAAGTCCAAAATACATTTTAATTAATCAATCAATCAATGTATCGAAGTGGCTGCTACAGTGAGAAATAAGTAGTTAGATCAGAAGAATCTGTAGTGACTTCACCATACACGTTTATGTGAAGTGTGTCGAGAGATTTGCACATTTTTAAGGATGTTTCAGTAGAAGTAGAAAAGAGAAAGGGACACAAATCTCGGGCCGTGAATAAAAAAACCTTCCCAAAGCCGCCATATGCATATTACTTATTGTTGGCAGGATAAAACAACAGACACTGCTGTGTAGAAAGCAAACAAAACACTAATGAATGCCTTTTATTGTTTTTGCATTTTAAGTACAATGAAATTGTAGAGCCACTCTTGTAAGGTTCATCATCGTAACACGTATATAAAAAACCTCATCTCACAACACATTCATTTCTCACACACACACACACACCACACACACACACACACACACACACCTTTCTACCTTTTTATATAGACCTTAGTGGTCCCCTAATACTGTATCTGAAGTCTCTTTTATATAGACCTTAGTGGTCCCTAATACTGTATCTGAAGTCTCTTTTATATAGACCTTAGTGGTCCCCTAATACTGGATCTGAAGTCTCTTTTATATAGACCTTAGTGGTCCCTAATACTGTATCTGAAGTCTCTTTATATAGACCTTAGTGGTCCCTAATACTGTATCTGAAGTCTCTTTTACATAGACCTTAGTGGTCCCTATACTGTACTGAGTTATCTGACATGTCCTATCTGTTATAGTTAGACCTTAGTGGTCCCCTAATACTGTATCTGAAGTCTCTTTTATATAGACCTTAGTGGTCCCCTAATACTGTATCTGTAACACTTTCTCCACACACACACACACACACAACACACACACCACACACACACACACACACACACACACACACCAACACACACCACACCACCACACACACCCTGCAAGCACATCTTAACCATAACATAAAAACACAACTTGCCCACTCTCACACTAAGTGGATAATAAATATTCTGTTCAGTGGATAAAGTGCTGAGTAAGAAGCTTAACTGTTTTTAATGATGCCATTAAAAACAGTTAAGCTTCTTCACTGAAGTTAAGCATAAGACATATTTAGGCAAAGGGTGCACGATTCAGAAAATTTCATTTGATTCGATTAAAATAGATTTTTACGCTCACAATTCGATTGTTTCTGCGAAATTCCTTTGTATATCGACTAACTGCAGCGTGACGATGTTTTGCAGGCGATCCTTTCTACTCGTCCCCTGACTTTGACCTGGCGGACGACGGAGGTAAGACGGAGTTTTATATTCAGCTTCTGGCTTTAAGGGCACGAGAGGGAGTGAGATAACCATTTAAATTCAAATGAAACGGGTTTTCTTGGTGCCAGGACCCTTTTTATAATATTTATAAATATTACATTTTAGAATTATGCAAGTATTTAGTTCAACCGTGACCTTTTTTAACCCTCATGGTGTCCTCTGGTCAAATTAACCCGTTTTCCTATATCAATGTTCTTTTTAATTACCCAAAATAACATGACTCTACTTTCATTAATTTTGGGTCTTATTCAATTTTATAGCATTGGGGGAAAAAATGGAAGTGTTTTTGAAATAGTATTGAGTAAAAGTTGACATATTCCAGTCTGTGATTATCATCAACATCCATTCCTTTGATTTTAGTCTCAATAATTCCTAATTTCTGCTTTTCTAACTCAAACATTAGGTATAATTTACTATGAATGAGGTTTATTGACCATAAACTCCAAAAATAACTAAAACTAAAGTTAATAAGTTATTGTTACGTGCTGTTGAAAACGTCACAAAAGTGACATTGAAAAAAATGACAAAAGTTTTGAAAAAAGGAACAAAAATGTAAGAATAAAGTTAAAAAGAAAAGAGTTGATTTTTGTTAATTTCGACAGGAAGACAACACAAGGGTTTTAGACCTTTTTTTTCTCTGACATTCTATACCGTGACTTTTTTGTGACGTACTAGACTACGACTTTTTGATGACTCGTGACCACGACTCGTTGTTTGGATCAAGTTGTGCGTGAGTGTTAAGTTCACCGACATGTTTGGTCCCTCTGATCTTCCAGAACACACCATGGACTTTGAAGAAAACGACGACTCCCTGTTCTCCTCCTACCCCTCGTCTCTCCCCCGGCCCTCCTCCCCGTCCCTGGACCCGCTGCCCGACAACACCCTGCTGAGGATGAAGCCGGTCCACACCTACTCCCGGAACAGCCAGAACCACACCACCACCACCACCCAGAACCACACCTCCCCCAGACCTGCACCTGGGCCCTTGGCCTCCACGTCCTCCTCTTTCCCTCCGGTGTCGGAACCCGACGCAGCCTCTTCCTCCGCCGCTGCGCCCCCGCTGGACCCCCGCTCGATCTCCAACATGACTTTCTCTTCCCTCCTTGCTCCTTCCTCCTCATTCACTCCGCCGCTTCCTCCTGCCTCCATCTCTACGTCTCCTTCCTCCACATCGCCCTCTAAATCTGTTCCAGCCAACGCCTCCCACCCCGAGCCCTCCTCTTCCTCCCTCCCAGCGCCTCCTGCTGCAGTATCTTCCTCCTCTAATGCAACCTCTTCCAACGCCCATCAACCGTTCCCCTCCTCCTCCTCCTCAGTCCTCCCACCCAATACTCCTCCCACCGCGGGCCCAGCCGCGGCGGACGTCCTCCCGGGCGGAGCGTCCCCCCGCCGGGCCCGCGAGCAGGTGGCCCAGATGGCCTCCCAGAGCCTGCAGCAGCAGCGCGCCAGCCGCATGCTCCTGACCTCGGTGTCCCAGTCCCTGGAGGTGCTGGCCCAGTCGGTCCAGCTGCTGGTGGAGAGCCAGCAGGAGTTCGTGCAGGAGTCCCTGCTCCTGCAGAGGGAGACGGTGGACGTCCTGAGGGATTTCTCCAACACGGCACTCACCATGCTGAGAGACAAAACCAACGGGGGGCAGCTGCCGCATCCTCATCCCGCTGCACACTTCTGAGAAACGGGGATAACCAATCAAAGTGCAGGTAAATTTTGACAGGGGAGGGGGGGAGGGAGGGAGGGGGGGGGGGGGCATTACAGGGGATCAGCCGCCACGTGAAGAGATTTCTAATGTCCATCTTGTTGGTTAAATCACGAAAGAGACGGCTGATATTTCATGGCTGCTGGAAAGAAAAGTTCTCCCTGAAAATGGGACAAAGTTTTCGCCCACGGGCACAAACACACGAGCGTTAAGCCATTCTCTCAAAGGGTTTTATGTGCCTGCATCTTTACTTTTTTCTTCTATATTCCCTGTTTGTTTGTTGCGGGCTCATGTGTTTTTTTTCCACACTGTAATTTGTATTTTTAAAAACAATTTACTGTAATGTGTCAGTAGAGTATAAAAGTACTAACTAGGGCTGCAACTTTTATTTTCAGTCGATTATGTTCTTGGTTAATCGATTAGTTGTTTGGGCTCTAAAATGTCAGAAAATGGAGAGAAAAGACGAAGAAGAAGTTGATCACTGTTTCCCAAATTTTAAAGACATTCAGTTCACTGTCACAGAGGAGTGAATAAACAAGAAAATAGATTCATCTCACAAGCTTACCTTTTCCTTTTTTTTCATAAAAAATGACTCCAGCCAGGTCCAAGGGACTGTTTGTCTGCCTAAGTTTGAGACGTGTTAACATTCTGAGCGTTATCTTGATTTCTCTAAATCAAGATAACGTCTGCGGGAGATTCTGCGTCCGCACGTGCGCGGCGTGTCCCTGCTGATCACCGACCACGTCCTGTCCTCGTCCTCACAACGGCTGCTGTGGTGGGACACGTCGGTGACGCAACCACACACTTTTAGAACAATTGTTGGAATAAAAACACTTTTTTTATTGAAATGTTGTGGAACATACTGCTGTCGATGGAAAGAATTTGCTTCTATAATTCCCAAAGGGTTCAGTTGAGTGGGTTTTCAGAATAAAGGACTAAAAAGTGCTTGTTTGATCTGTTAGGTTGATCACCATCTCATATTGCCCACCTTTTAAAGCGGTATTTTTATTCTAGATGCTGAAGGTGTGAACTGCAAAGTGGCAGAAACGGTGCTGCTAACAACTCTTTTTAAAATGAGAAAAAAAAAAAAGTCTACTATGCAGGTGATGGAGGAAAATATTATGAATTAATTAATGGAAATATTAAGGTGACAGCAAGCCAGTGTTGCTTCGTAGAGTCCATACCAAGCTCTGCATGTGTTGAACTGTGAGCTGCTGTGGCCTGTGACAAGGACAGCTGAACTTTATATCGTAGATTTAATATAGAACAAGCTCGAGCTAACCCCCGCAGAAAACCGTCTGCCTCCATAATCCTTCACTTCAGCCTGGCACGCGTCACATTTCTGATTTAGATTCATGAACATTTCTAGGAAAGACTTTAATCTCCAGGTGGGTTGGAATTTGATACGAATACTTTATGAGAGCTACTGATGTTATGTACACCCACCCATGCATTTTGTGGTGTCAACCCCCAGTAAACAACCCTAATATTCAGTGGAGAAGCCAAGACGACCGTGTGAGCCTGGAAACACGTTAGTTTTTCAGATGTTCTGCTTTTAAAACTCTTTGTCTGACCCTCTTCTTTGTCCCGCTCCTAGCATAGCACCTAAGTCTGCAGACTGTCCCCAGTTGAACATGTGTCCTCACTGCAGTCGGCGTTCTGTCTGACTGACTGACCAAATGACTTGTAACTGTCTGCTGTAACACCAGGCGATGTGTGATGTTTCCTTACAACCAAATCCTGAGAATAAAGATTTTATTATGAAAAGAAGATGAATCTGGTGGTTTTTTCAATTATATAAAAAGGGTAAAGGATAGTTTCAGAAAAGTCAAAGTACAATAGTCATAAAAAACTCGGTCTATCGAAAAATCTCATTGTATAGGTTTAAAAAAGTTATTAAAAAGTAGTTTGTCTAAAAAAGTAAATTTTGTCATAATATAATATTGAAAAAGTAAATAAAATTATAGTATAGTTTGTCTAAAAGTAATAGTATAGTATGATAAAATAAGTATGTAGGCATAGTATATAACGTATGTCGAAAGTAAATAAGCCATAGTATATTATGTCGAAAAATGAATAAAAACTTAAACATAGTATTTTATGTCGAAAAAAGTCATATTTCAAAAGTATGAAAAAATGTCATAGTATGTCGAAAAAAGTCATAGTATAATATGTTGAAAAAATTCATAAGTCATAGTATAGTATTTTGAAAAAAGTCATAAAAAGTCATAGTATGTCGAAAAAAGTATGTTGACAAAAATCATAAAACGTCATAAGTCATAGTATGTCGAAAAAAGTCAGACAAATTCATAAGTCATGGTATAGTGTGTCGTAAAAGTCGTAAAAAGTCATAGTATGTTGAGAAAAATCATAAAAAGTCATAAGTCATAGTATGGTATGTGGAAAAAATTATAAAAAGTTAAAGTATGTCGAAGAAATAATAAAAAGTCATAAAAAGTCATAGTATGGTATGTCGAAAAATTATAAAAAAAGTCATAGTATAGTACGTCGAAAGTCGTAAAAAGTCATAGTATGTCGAAAAAAATCATAAAAAGTCATAGTATTGTTGGTCGAAAAAGTCGCAGTCAAAAAAAGTCATAGTATGTCGAAAAAATTATAAAAAGTTGTAGTATGTCAAGAAAAATTATAAAAAGTTATAGTATAGTATGTCGAAAAAATTATAAAAGGTTGTAGTATAGTATGTCGAAAAAAATCATAAAAAGTCATAGTATGTCATAGTATAGTGTGTCAAAAATCATAAAAAGTCATTAAAAGTTATAGTATGTCATAGTATAGTGTGTCAAAAATCATAAAAAGTCATTAAAAGTTATAGTATGTTGAAAAAATTATAAAAAGTTATGGTGTAATATGTCGAAAAAAGTCCGAAAAATTCATAAGTCATAGTATGTCGAAAAAATAATAAAGTCATAGTATAGTATGTCGAAAAAAAAATAAAGTCATAGTATAGTATGTCGAAAAAAATCGTAAAAAGTCATAGTATAGTATGTCGAAAAAGTTGTAAAAAGTCATGGTATGTCAAGAAAAATCATAAAAAGTCATAAGTCATGTCGAAAAAAGTCAGAAAAAAAATATAAAAAGTCTATTAGTATGTCAAAAAATTATAAAAAGTTATAGTATGTCAAAAATTATAAAAGTATATAGTATATCGAAAAAATCATAAAAAGTCATAGTATTGTATGTCGAAAATATTAAAATCATAGTATGTCTAAAAAATTATAAAGTCATTGTATAGTATGTAAAAAACCCTAAAAAATCAAAAAAATTTATGGGTAGGTTAAAAAAATTTAAAAAACTTAGGGTTTTGTAATTGTCAAAAAAAGCCCGAAAAATTCAAAGTCAATTTAATGTCAAAAAAAAAAAAAAGTCTAGTATAGTATTCGAAAAAAAAAAAAGTCAAGTTTTATTTTGGAAAAAAATCGAAAAAGCCCATAGTTAGTAGGGTCGAAAAAAGTTGAAAAAAGGTAATGGGGATGCCCAGGAAAAAATTAAAAAAAAAATCAAAAAGTATAGAAATTTTGAAAAAAATTAAAAAAATTTATGTATGTAAAAAAAAATTTAAAAGTCTAAAATTTATATATCGAAAAAAACCCCAAAAAAAAAGTAAATAGTAGTATGTCAAAAAATATTAAAAAGTCTAGTATGTAAAAAAAAAAATTAAAAAAAGTCATTGTATAGATGTAAAAAAAAAAAAAAGCCCTTTTAAAAGTTAATTTATGTTAAAAAAAATTATAAAAGTTAGGGTTTGGAAATTTTTCAAAAAAAGTCCAAAAAATTTCAAATTTTATGGGAGTCGAAAAAAAAAAAAAATAATAGTTAGTTTTGCAAAAAAAAATCTTTAAAATTTTCATGTATAGTAGTCGAAAAAAAAAAAAAATCATGTATAGTATTTCAAAAAAAAAATAAAATCATGTTTTATTATGTAAAAAAAAAAAAATAAAACCCAAGTATAGATGCCAAAAAAAAAAAAATCATAGTATAGTATGTCAAAAAAGTCAGAAAAAAAAAAAAAAAAAGTCATGTTAGAAATGAAAAAAAATTTTAAAAAAAATTCATAGTTATATTATTTCAAAAAAAAACAAAAAAAAAGTTAAGCCCCATGGGTATAGTATGTCAAAAAAAGGCAAAAAAAAAAATCATAAAAAGCCCTAGTATATTATGTAAAAAAAATTAAAAAAATTTATAGTATTTTAAAAAAATTAAAAAAAAGCATATTATAGTATATCGAAAAAAATCAAAAAAGTCATAGTATTGTTGTCGAAAAAGTCTTAAAGAAAAAAAAAATCATAGTATTTTTAGCATTTTTAAAAAAATAAAAAAACCCATAAAAAAGGTCATATTTTAAAATTTTAAAAATTAAAATTATGGGATGCCCGAAAAATTAAAAAAAAAAGTCATGAAAATTTTGGTCAAAAAAATTTAAAAAAGTCTTTTAAAGGTCAAAAAAAATTTAAAAAAATTTATATATTTTAAAAAATTAATAAAAAGTTCATTTTGTCAAAAAAATTCAAAAAAGTCCGAAAAATAAAAAAGGATAGTATGTCAAAAAAAAAAAAATTAAAAAAGGGGATTATTTCAAAACAAAAAAAAACCCAAAAAAGTAGGAAAAATCATAAAAGGGTTTCCCCCCCAAAATAAAAAAGTCGGGGGAGGAAAAAAATTTAAAAATATAGTATAGAAAAGGTCGAAAAAAAAAAAAAATTCATAGTATAGTATGTGAAAAAAAAATAAAAAAATTTAAAAAGGTTTGGGATTTCGAAAAGTCAAAAAAAAAAATCAAAAAAAAAGTCATAAAAAGTAGGGGAAAAATTTAATAAAGTCATGTATAAAAAAGTCAAAAAAAAAATTTTTAAAAATTTAAAAGTCTGTAAAAATTTAAAAAAAATTTAAGAAAAAAAAACCCATAAAAAGTCAATTATTTTTCAAAAAAATTTTAAAAAAAAAAAAGTTTAGAAAAGTTTTTCAAAAAAATTAAAAGCCCTTAGTTTTTATTCAAAAAAATTCCCCCCATTTAAAAAAATAAAAGTTTTGTAGGGTCAAAAAAATAAATAAAAATTTAAAGAGTATTGAAAAAAAGGTTTAAAAAAAAAAAACCCAAAAAACCCCAAAAAAGTATATATTTTAAAATAATAAAGGGAAATGGTTTTAAAAAAATTTAAAAAAATCATTTAATGTAAAAAAATTAAAAAAAAATATATTTTGAAAAAAAATTTGAAAAAAGTCTGAAAAAAAAATAAAAATTTAATTGATGTAAAAAAAATTATAAAAAGCAAGTTTGGTAAAAAAATTAAAAAAAGCCCATGGTATTTATGCAAAAAAAATAAAAACTCATAAAATTTCATAGTAAAGATGTTGAAAATTTTTAAAAGCCCTGTATTTCAAAAAAAATTAAAAAAAAGGGTTATAGTAAGTTTGCCCAAAAAAAGAAAAAAAATCAAAAATTCGAAAAACTTTAAAAAAAGTCATAGTAAAAGATTTTAAAAAAATTTTAAAAAAATTTAATTTATGTCAAAAAATTTAAAAAGCCCATAGTTAGTATTGGGAAAAAATCAAAAAAAAAATTTTATATAGAAAGTATTGTTAAAAAATTTTTAAAAAGTCATAGTATTTTAAAAAATTTTTAAAAAAGGTTTGTAAAGATTTTAAAAAAAATTAAAAAAATCAAAAAGCCCAAAAAAACCCAAAAATAAAAGTCATAGTAGTTTGCAAAATAATAAAAAGTATAGTATGTGGGAAAAAAATTTTAAAAAAAGTTAAAAGTTGTCCAAAAAAATAAAAAGTCAAGTATGGAGGAAAAAAAATAAAGAAAAAAATTAAAAATTTTATTTTTATTCAAAAAAAGGTCGTAAAAAAGTCAAAAAACTTTCATAGTTTTAAAATTGTATGTATGTTGAAAAAAAAAAATCAAAAAAAGTATAGTTTGTCAAAAAAATTCAAGTATGAAGGTTAAAAAAATATAAAAAGTCTAGTATGGTCGAAAAAATTAAAATCAAAAAAAGTAAGAAATAGTATTTTGAAAAAAAAAAATCTTAAAATTTTTTTCAGAAAAAATCATATTATAGATTTTAAAAAAATTTAAAGCCCTTAGAAATAGTATTTTAAAAAATTTTAAAAAGTCATAGAAATTGTCAAAAAAAAATAAAAAGTAAAGTAGTTGTAAAAAAAAATTTTAAAAAAAGTCATATTTAATTTGTCAAAAAATAAAAAAGTATGTAAAAGGTTTTCAAAAAAAAAACTAAAAAACCCATGTAGAAAAGTCGAAAAAGTCGTAGGAAAAAAAAAAGTCATAGTAGGGGTATTTTGAAAAAAATCAAAAATTCCAGAAGTAAAAAGTCAAAAATTTCATATAAAAGATGGGGAAAAAAAAATAAAAAGTCATGGGGAAAAAATTTAAAAAACTTTTTTAAAAAAATTAATTTATAGGTATGAAAAAAAAATTTTAAAAAAGTCTAGTTTTTCGAAAAATTAAAAAAAAATTATAGTAAGAAAAATTTTCAAAAAGGGGAAAAAAAAAAGTCATGGATTTTGAAAAAATTATAAAAAGTCATAGAAAGAAATGTCGAAAAAAAAATTTAAAAAGTATAGTATGTCAAAAAATTTAAAAAAAGCCCTAGTATATTATGTAAAAAAAACCAAAAAAAAGTCATAGTATGTAGGTCAAAAAAAACTCAAAAAAAATCAAAAAATCAAAAAAATTCAATAAAGTCATATTTGGGTCGAAAAAAATAAAAAAGTAAAGTATAGTATTTCAAAAAAAAAGTAAAACATCTTTTAAGTATGGAGAAAAAAATAATAAAAACCCTATTTATTTCAAAAAATTTAAATAAAAATTATAGTATGTTGCAAAAAAAATCATAAAAAAGTTGGTATTGATGTAAAAAAAAAATTCGTAAAAAGCCCAAAAAAAGTCATTTTTGGTTTAAAAAAAAATCTTTAAAAAAAAAAAAAAAAAATTCAAAAAGGGCCCAAAAGGAGAAAAATTTTTAAAAAAAGTTTCGGGAAAAAAAATCATAAAAGTCAACCCCCTTTTTGAAAAAAAATTATAAAGGGGGGGGCCCCCTTAGATTCGTTATTTTCCCGAAAAAATCGTATTAAAAAAGGGCCCCCTTTTGGGGTTAAGTAAGTGGGGAAAAAAAAAAAAAAAAAATTTTAAAAAAATAAAAAGTCAAAAAAGGTTGGTCAAAAAATTAAAAAGCCATTGTATTAAAAGAAAAGGTCAAAAAAATAAAAATTTAAAAAGTTTTAAAAGTATGTAAAAAAAAAAAAATCTTTAAAAAGTATTAGTTTTGGGTATGTCGAAAAAAAAAGTAAAAAAAATTTTTAAAGTTTTCCCCCAAAAATAAGGAAATTAAAAATTTAAAAAAGTTTTAGAAAATTTTAAAAAAAAAAAGTTTAAAAGTATAGGTATGGGGGGAAAAAAAAAAAAATTTTTAAAAGTATAGTTTTGTAAAAAAAAGTCAAAAAAATTAAAAAAAGCATTTTTTGGTTGTAAAAAAATTTTAAAAAGTCATAAAAGTATGTCAAAAAAAAATAAAAAAAGGTAGGTTTAGTATTTTGAAAAAAATTAAAAAAGTCTGTATGTAAAAAAAAAAAATTAAAAAAAGGTTTAGTAAAAGTATGTCGAAAAAATTTTCAAAAAAATAAAAAAAGTCGAAAAAAAACAAAAAAAGCATAGTATGTTGTCGGGGAAAAAAAAAAAAATTTTAAAAAAGGTTTGATTTTAAAAAAAATTTATAAAAAGTCAAGATAGAAATTCAAAAAAAATAAAAAAAAAGTCTGTTTTTGTATGTGGAAAAAAAAAAAGAAAAAAAAAAACTCAAGAAAATTAAAAAAGTAGGGAAAAAAAAAATTTAAAAAAAGTCATTGGTATGCCCAAAAAAAAAAAAGTCAAGTATATTTATTCAAAAAAAAATCGAAAAAAGGGTCATAGTTATTTATTTCAAAAAAATAAAAAAAAGGCATGGGATGTAAAAAAATTATAAAAAGTTTAGTAAGTATGTAAAAAAAAAAATCATAAAAAGCCCTTAGTATTTTTAGGCAAAAAACGGAAAAAAAATTTAAAAAAAATTTCTTTGGTTTTGTTAAAAAAATTTCTTTTTTAAAAAAAAAATCAAAAAAAGCCCATGAGGGGCATGTAAAAAATATTTTAAAAACCCTATTTATATAAAGTCAAAAAAAAAAAAATTCAAAAAAAGTCACCCCCTTTGGTAGATCGAGGGGCTGAAATCCTGCTGGGGCACTTTGGGGGGGTCGGGCCCAAGGACGCCCACCCCCTTCCAAAACCGTGAGAAGATGGCCCGGTAGGGGGGCCCCACCAAAAGACACCTAAAACTACTGGGCCCCCAAATGAAAAACGGGGTTTGGTAAAATGGGCCTTCGGGGCCGTTTTGAAAACCCAGTGGCAAAGACTTGTCCTGGGGAAGGGGGACGGTTTTTAGGAATTTTTAAAAAACCGGATCTGTTTTAAAATAACCATTAAAAAACAAATCATTTAAAAAGTAAAAGGGTCATGTTTTGGGTTGCAAAAATTTTAAAAAAAGCCTTTGGGTATGTAAAAAAAAAGTAAAAAGGGAAAAATCACAAAAAGTCGGGAAAAAGTCAAAAAGTCAAAGTTAGTATGTCAAAAAAAAAATCTGAAAAAAAGCCCAAGGGGAGTATGGCGAAAAAGTCTTTTTAAAGTCAAAAAAAGTCATAGTTTTGTAGCAGGGGGGGGGAAAAAAAAATCATTAGAAAGTAAGGAAATGTAAAAAAAAAGTTTGGGTTAAAGAAAGTTGGGAAAAATATTAAAAAGCAAGTATGTGAAAAAAAAAAAAAAGGGTTTATAGTAAGTAGGTCCCCCAAAAAAAAGGGCAAAAAAAAATTTCAAAAAAAGCCCAGAAAAAAATCATGAGGGTCAAAAAATTTTTTAATAAAGTCATAGTATAGTATGTCGAAAAAATAATAAAAAGTCATAGTATGTCAAAAAATTATAAAAAGTCATAGTATAGTATGTCAAAAAAAATCATAAAAAGTCATAGTATTGTATGTCGAAAAAGTCGTAAAGTCAAAAAAAGTTATAGTATCTGTCAAAAAAGTCATAGTATAGCATGTCGAAAATTTTAAAAAGTCATAGTATGTTGAAAAAATCATAAAAAGTTATAGTATAGTATGTTGAAAAAAATTATAAAAAGTCATAGTATAGTATGTCAAAAAAAGTCAGAAAAATCATAAAAAGTCATAGTATAGTATGTCGAAAATAATAAAAAGTCATAGTATGTCGAAAAAATTATAAAAAGTCATAGTATAGTATGTCGAAAAAAATCATAAAACGTCATAGTATAGTATGTTGAAAATATTAAAAAGTCATAGTATGTCGAAAAAATTATAAAAGGTTGTAGTATAGTATGTCGAAAACAGAAAAAAACCCAAAAAGTCGAAAGTCATAAAGTCATAGTAGTTGAAAAATAAAAAGTCATAGTATATGTTGAAAAAAATTATAAAAGTCATAGTATAGTATGTCAAAAAGTCAGAAAACATAAAAGTCAAGTATAGATGTCGAAAAAATCATAAACGTCTAGTATAGTGTCGAAAAAAATCATAAATCATGTTAGTATGTGAAAAATTAAAAAGTATAGTATGTCGAAAAATTATAAAGGGTTGTAGTATAGTATGTCGAAAAAGTCAAAAAATACAAAAGTCAGAAAAGTCAGAAAGTATAGTATGTTGAAAAAATACTAAACGTCATAGTATAGTATGTGAAAAAAATCGTAAAAGTTATAGTTGTCGAAAAAATTATAAAAGTCAGTAGTATAGTATATCGAAAAATCATAAAAAAAGTAAGTGTATGTCGAAAGTGTAAAGTCAAAAAAGTCATAGTATATGTATGTATGTTGAAAAAAAATCTAAAAAGTCATAGTATAGTATGTCAAAAAAATTAAAAGTCATAGTATAGTATGTCGAAAAAAATCGTATAAAAAGTCATAGTATAGTATGTCGAAAAAAATAATAAAAAGTCATAGTATTGTATGTCGAAAAAGTCGTAAAGTCAAAAAAAGTCATAGTATATGTATGTATGTTGAAAAAAAATCATAAAAAGTCATAGTATAGTATGTCAAAAAATAATAAAGTCATAGTATAGTATGTCGAAAAAAATCGTAAAAAGTCATAGTATAGTATGTCGAAAAAAATAATAAAAAGTCATAGTATGTCAAAAAATTATAAAAAGTTATAGTATAGTATGTCAAAAAAAATCATAAAAAGTCATAGTATTGTATGTCGAAAAAGTCGTAAAAAGTCAAAAAAAGTCATTGTATGTTGAAAAAAATCGTTAAAAAAAAATCATAAAAAGTCATAGTATGGCATGTCAAAAATATTTTTAAAAATCATAGTATATCAAGTCGAAAAAAAAATCATAAAAAGTCACTCCCTTGTGAGATCGAGGGCTGAAATCCTGCTGGGGCAGCTTTGGTGGGTCTGGGTCCAAGGACGTCCCCCCCTTCCGACCTGTGAGAAGATGGTCCGGTACGTATGACACCGAAGACACCTAGACCTACTAGACCCTACTGAAGACCGGGCTTGTAGACTGGGCCTCTCTTTAGGCCGTGCAGCCAGTGGCAAAGACTTGTCCTGGTGGAAGGAGACGGTTTTAGGAAGTTTCAAAACAGGATCTGTGTTCAAATACATTAAAAAATCAAATCATAAAACGTCATAAGTCATAGTATAGTATGTCGAAAATATTAAAAAGCCATAGTATGTCGAAAAAAGTCAGAAAGAAAATCACAAAAAGTCAGAAAAAGTCATAAAGTCATAGTATAGTATGTCGAAAAAAATCGTAAAAAGTCATAGTATTGTATGTCGAAAAAGTCGTAAAGTCAAAAAAAGTCATAGTATATGTATGCATGTTGAAAAAAAATCATAGAACGTCATAGTATATGTCAAAAAAGTCATAGTATAGCATGTTGAAAATATTAAAAAGTCATAGTATGTCGAAAAAATTATAAAAGGTTATAGTATAGTATGTCGAAAAAAGTCAGAAAAATCATAAAAAGTCAGAAAAAGTCATAGTATGTCGAAAAAATAATAAAGTCATAGTATAGTTGTAAAAAAAAATAAAAAAAGTCATAGTAGTCAAAAATTAAAAAAAATCAGTATAGTATTCAAAAAAAACATAAAAAGCTAGTTGTTCGAAAAAGTCGTAAAGTAAAAAAAATAAGTATTTCAAAAAGTCAAGTATAGCAGTCGAAATTTTAAAAAATCATTATGTTAAAAAACATAAAAAGTTAAGAAGTATTTTAAAAAAAATTATAAAATCATAGTTGTATGTCAAAAAAAAGTCAAAAAAAATATAAAAGTTAATATTATGTCGAAAATAAAAAAAATATAGTATGTCAAAAAAATTATAAAAAGTCATAGTATAGTTGTCGAAAAAATCATAAAACTCTTTAATAGTATGTTGAAAATATTAAAAACATAGTTGAAAAAAAAAAATTAAAAAAGGGTTGTGGGAAGTAGTCAAAAAATCAAAAAAAAACAAAAAAAAGTCAAAAAATCAATAAAGTCTTTATGTTGAAAAAAATTAAAGTCATATATGTAGGGCAAAAAAAAATCGAAAAATTTTAAGCTGCAAAAATTATAAAAGTCATAGAATATTCGAAAAAATCATAAAATCTAGATTGATGTCAAAAAAAGTGAAACAAAAATTATAGTAATGTAGTTTTAAAAAAAAAATCATAAAACGATGGGATATGTAAAAAAAAATCATTTTAAGCATGTTAAAATAAAAAAAGCAAGTTGTCAAAAAATTTAAAAAGTCAGTATATTTTGCAAAAAAATCAAAAAAAGTATAGTATTTCGAAAAAAACTCAGAAAAATCAAAAAGTCAAAAAAGTCTTTAATTTCATGTTTTTAAAAAAAATAAAGTCATAATGATTCAAAAAAATCGAAAAAGCAATATATATTCGAAAAAAATAAAAAAAAAGTAATATGTCAAAAAAATAAAAGCATAGTAATAGAAAAAAAAATATAAAGTTTTTGTTGTCAAAAAAAATCATAAAAGTATGTTTTGTAGTCAAAAAAAGTCGTAAAGTCAAAAAACTAGTTTTGTAAAAAAAAAGTC
Source organism: Etheostoma spectabile (assembly GCF_008692095.1). NCBI lineage: Eukaryota > Metazoa > Chordata > Actinopteri > Perciformes > Percidae > Etheostoma > Etheostoma spectabile. The sequence goes on along the minus strand of NC_045748.1, from coordinate 26,594,780 downwards.
TGATGCGTTAAATTTTAAAAAAAGTTAGTATTTTTAAAAAATTAAAAAGCTATTAGTTGTCGAAAAAAAAAGTATGTAGTCAAAAAAAATTAAAAACGGCCTAGTATAATGTAAAAAAAATCATAAAAATCATAGTATAGTATAAAAAAAAACTCGAAAAATCATAAAAAGTCAAAAATCAAAAAAAGTCTGTATTCAAAAAATATAAATCATATTATATTGCGAAAAAATTTTAAAATCAAGTTAGAGTCAAAAAAAAAAATAAAAAAGATAGTATTCAAAAAAATAAAAATTATTTGTATGTCAAAAAAAATCATAAAAAGTCTAGTATTGTATGTCGAAAAAGTCGTAAAAAGTCAAAAAAAGTCATTGTATGTTGAAAAAAATCGTTAAAAAAAATCATAAAAAGTCATAGTATGGGCATTGTCAAAAATATTTTAAAAATCATAGTATATAAAGTCGAAAAAAAAATCTAAAAAGTCACTCCCTTGTGAGATCGAGGGCTGAAATCCTGCTGGGGCAGCTTTGGTGGGTCGGGTCCAAGGACTTTCCCCCCCTTCGACCTGTGAGAAGAGGTCCGGTACGTATGACACCGACGGGACACCTAGACATACTAGACCCTACTGAAGCCCGGGGCTTGTAGACTGGGCCTCTCTTTAGGCCGTGCAGCCAGTGGCAAAGACTTGTCCTGGTGGAAGGAGACGGTTTTAGGAAGTTTTCAAACAGGATCTGTGTTCAAATACATTAAAAATCAAATCATAAAACGTCATAAGTCATAGTATAGTATGTCGAAAATATTAAAAAGCCCATAGTATGTCGAAAAAGTCACAAAAGTCAGAGCAGTTTAACAAAGAACTTCAAAACGTGAGTTTCTCTCTCTCTGTTCTCCAGACTCTGTCAGGCTGTGAATGGGACTAGTCTTGTTCAGGCAGACTGGAGGTAAAGTCTAACCAGTCTACCAGACCTGGTCCTCAGTGTGTGAAGAAGACTTTGACCTGCAGGATGCAGAGGTGGTCTGCAGGGAGCTTGGCTGTGGGGCTCCTTCAGTCCTCCAGGGGGCGCTCTATGGAGACATGGAGGCTCCAGTGTGGACCAAAGAGTTCCAGTGTAGAGGCCATGAGTCTGCTCTGCTGGACTGTGACAGCTCAGATAGAAACACCTGCTCTTCTGGCAAAGCTGCTGGACTCACCTGCTCAGGTAAAAGAAAACATTTCTAAATCAATCTGTTTTAAAGCCAATGTGATAGGTGTGAATGTTTTCACTCTAGCTGTGTTTCCATCTACACATTTTTATCCGAATTAAGTGACAGTGGATGAAAAAGGCCCCCTGGAAACAGTCAAATTTGATTGAATTTCATCAATATTGAAGGAAATACGTTCGGTCTCCTCTGATTTGCTCTTGATGATATTTGGCTTACGAGATAAACGCTGATGGAAACGTTATTTGCCGGATAAAAAATGAATTGCGATTAAGTTTTAGGTCATTTTATGGTTGCAACCCGCCACTAAACAAAGAAGAAGAAGAAGTTGTAGTTTTTATACATTAACGTTACATTAAACTGCCACAAGGGACCGTTTGGTATTTTTGGAATGGACAACAGGAGGAAAATAGGGGAGGGTCATGTCTTTATGTTTTTATTCCCCATCGCTAGCAGATGGATCTAGCAGTTTCCTTGAGAATGCAACCCAAACAGCTAACTGCGCCACCTGTTGCCAAAGTATTGTCACTGACATGGAGCTGGAATATAATGAAGCTAACTAGCTCCAAGGTTCACGTTGCCTTGAGCTCGAGCACCCCCAGAAAACACTGAGCATCCATGTGTGCCAGACTGCCTGTAGGCTACATATATGATATGTATGTTGATCGCACTTACGTATCAGTTAAACTTCTCATCTTCAGTCCTGTCCAGCTCACAGGCTCACAGCTTCTGAACTCCAACACAGTTGGCCCATAATTGCAATTAGCCATCAATTTTAGTAAAATCGCCCATATTTGAGCCCTACATAAAAAAAAAAAAAGTCTCAGAAGTGGAATTAGTAATGAAATAGCAGACAAAAAGTGCATAAAGTTTCCAATTGTTGACCACAACAGCAATCCATGGTTGTTGGGTTTGTTGCAGCGCTTTGCACACCAACACACTAAACTCTGAATTTCTGATTGGGGGGGGGGGGGGGGGACAGGTGTCAGTATGTGCTTTGTTGAATGGTGTTTACTAGAGGAGAAACTTAGTATTTGAAGTAATGCAATGATGCAGGAAGTGTGCATTTCATTTCCATGCTCATTGTGTTTCCACAACAATGTTAGTGAGTAAATCTACTGAATTGGCCACCTTGTTCACTTTTAGCTGGACAATAAAGAATTGAGATGGTGCTTGAAGCTTTAAGCATTTTTTGGTTGTTTTGTTGACGTTTTTGTCAGTTTTTTGGTGGGTTTTATTTGTCAGACATTTTTTTCAATCTTTGTTTTCAGTTTTGATGTTTTTTCTAACTTCAGGGCATTTGTTTTCACTTGACCGACCTGACAAATGGAGAAAAAAAAGCTTAACACACAACCGGAGATGAAAAACCAACGAGAGTGGAGAAAAGTGGCTACCATGGATTATAAATGGGACCGGATGTCTGCAGATGCAGTGTGTCGACAACTGGACTGTGGTTCTGCAGTTCCAACAAGTATTTATTACAGTTCAATAGTTGCTGAACTTTCACAATATCTTGCGTGGTTGATCAACTCGTCCTGTATTCAGTCTACATTTGCACTGAAGGAATGTGAGACAACCGACAATACGTACAGCTCTGCTGTCCTGGAAATTACCTGCACAGGTAACAGCATTATTGACATCTATGATTAAGGCAGTTACATTGCTTTGGTTGCAACCTGGACCCAGATCAGGCTGTTCTCATTAACCATTCGTACATATAGCTATGCAAAAAGTAATGCACTATAATTTGTGTGGATTCCACACATTCACTGCTGCTGTATAAGAGTAAAGATCCGTGTAGGGGGGAGATCGGGGTGGATGTTCGGCTCCTAAAACACAAGCCCGGAAGCAGAGTTCATGTCCCATCTAGTGTTGAGATCATATATCGCAATCCACTCTCTCTCTCTCGTCGCGCAGTTCAAAGTACGTATTGTAGCCGTCACGCTTCAAAAAGCAAAAGTGTACAAAAGGCCGTCTATTAGCCGTGGTTGTTGAAGTGTGTGTAGGAAAGATACCCGACGGAAAGGAGAGAGAAAGAAGAAAAGACTGCAGTGGTCCAGAGGGTAATTAACTAGTCGGGATTTGGTGTGTCGCGTCCAAAGCAGCTCCACGGTTCACTCTATTTGCTGATGACGCCGACCTCTTGCTCTTTTCAACATCCGTTTACTTATTCTTGGCAAAGAAGACTCCTGTTCCTGAAATTTGGATTTTGAATAGGTGTGGTCTTCCATGTCTCCTTCTTCTAACTTGCCCGGGCCCGGAAGCAAAGTTGAAGTCGAAAACGTGAAAGGCTGAGCAGTACGTCCTCAATGTCGCTAACCGGCTAATTCAAGATGCCGCATGAATATGGAGCGTCTACCCCAGTTCATACAAACATAAATGTAAAATGTCAAGCACGTAGGAATAGTTGGAATTGATGGTGGTGGTAAATATTCATAATAAAGGAAAGGTTTTTGAAGGGCACAGGGCTGTAGTACTCGAGTCCGTTCTTAGACTCGAGACCGGACTCAAGAACGTTTTTGTATGGTCTCGGACTTGTCTCGGACTCGCTAGTATTTGGACTCTGACTTGTCTCGATCTCGGCCACTGGTCTTGCCAGATATGGCTTTTGGTCTGGATTGTCTTGATACTGTGATGCATAAGACCTTTTTTTCTTTCCTGGACTCGGTCTTGACTCGGACTCAAAACTTTTTGGACTCGGTCTTGACTTGGACTCAAACCTTTTTGGACTCGGTCTTGACTTGGACTCGACTAGTCCTGGTCTTGCACTTGTCTTGGACTCGACAAAGGTGGTCTTGACTACAGCCCTGGAAGGGCAACACAGACTTTATCTAATCCTAACTAGTCGTTTTAGAGTATAAACTGTCACTGCGGCATGACGGCCACCTTTTCTCGGTTAAACTCAATTGCAATGGCCGCCTCATGGTGCTCTGTACGTCTTTTCTCATCTAAATTTAACTCTAAAGACCACTAGACTTAATTGCCCAGTCGTAATGTGATGGGCCGTCGGCCACCTAATTTAGGATATCATACTAATTGTTGTGCTAAGGTTTTTATGCAATATCATATGAACCTGTTCATGAGCGTTGCCCAGATCAGGGACAGCAGGATGAGCAGTTAGGAAAATAGAGGAATATTTTAGAATTTAAAGCTATTCCTGTCTGGTTCCTGATGTATGAACATTTCACCTGGAGGATATTGATTCATTTTGATCAGAAACACGATGGTTGACGTGCCAGTGATTCAGTTCTTTGGGCTCTATTTTCACAGCTTAGCTTAATCTCCTATTTCATGAACAGATTTGCTGGCTCAGCCAATCATCTCCGCCTCTCCCGACGCGGTCTACAAGGCCCAGCAGCAGAGGCTCCAGGTGCTCATGGGCTCCGACTTCACCATCAGCTGCTCCATCAGACCACAGTACCCAGGAGGCTCCTTCCAGCTCATCGTCCCCACCCCCGACCCAGTACAGAACTACACCCTGCCAGCTGTCAATCACTCGGCCCACTTCCTGTTCTCTGCTGCAGACTCCACCCACAGGGGGGAGTACCGCTGTGTTTACCACCTCTATGTTTTCTCCCATAACTTCTCTTCTGAGAGCCGGCCGCTCCATCTCACTCTCGCAGGTAACTAGAAAATTCTGCAGAAATGTTAACAGCGTGCCTACAACTTGGTCACATCTTAATAACAATAAATCTAAAAATAATAAAAGTGTTAGGGTGTCTTAACCCTGATGTTGTCTTCCCGTCAGCCTGCAACTTTGTGTTTTTCTGGTTGAATGTTGTTCTTTTTCTACACTTTGACGTTTTTTAATAATGTTTTAGTCAATTTCTTAACTGTTTTGTTGCTTTTTCCAATGCTTTTGTTCTTTTTGTCACTTTTTCAGGGTTTAAAAAATATTTTTTTTGTTGATTTTTTTCTGCTTTTTGTAACATTTGTCACTTTTTTCAACATTCTTTTCTCATAGTTTTGATTTAGAAAGTTTTTGTAAACGGGTAATATTCCGTTTTTTAAAATTATGTTTAAGTAAAATTTTTAACAATTTCTGTCGCTTTTTCCAATTGTTTTGGTCACATTTTCAGCGTTTTAAAATAAGAATGTTTTTGTTGATTTTTTTCCTGCCTTTTTTGTAGTTTTTCTCTTTAACATTTGTTGCTTTTTTCAACGTTCTTTTGTCATCGTTCTGATATAGAAAGTTTTTGTAAACAGGACAACAGGAGGGTCAACCCTTCAGAGACCTTTTTACAACCTATTAAACCCTCGTGTTGTCTTCCCGTCAAAAGATCTACACCTTTGTTGACGCTTTTATGTCGATGTTTTTCACTTTTTCTTACGTTTTTGTCCCTTTAACACTTTTGACGCTTTTTCCCCCCCAATGTTTGTCACTTTTTGGGATGTTTTTAACACTACGTAACACTAACTTATTAAATAGTTTCACATTTATTTTTTGAATTTATTTTCAATAAACCTTATTCACAGGATATTATACCTAATGTTTGAGTTAGAAAAGCTGAAATTAGGAATTATATAGACTTAAATTAAAGGAATGGATGTTGATGGATAATCACAGACTGGAATATATCAACTTTTACTCAATACTATTTCAACAACACTTCCATTTGTTTTACAATGCTATAAAATAGAATAAGACCCAAAATTAATGAAAGTAGAGATTTGTACTTGGCAAAGAGCGTTGGAATCAATCATGTTATTTTGGGGAATTAAAAAGAAGATTGATATAGGAAAACGGGTCAACTTGACCCAAGGACACCATGAGGGTTTCCCAGAAAGCAACCAGACTCCATTCCAAGAATAGTACTTTTAGCGTGTATAGAGCCAACATATTTCCCCATGTAAATCGGTAAAGTATCACTAGAGTTGTGTAAACTGTTGATGTAACAACAGGTAACTTTATAGACACTTTATGTCAAAATCAAACAGGGAAATGTCACACTGACTTTCTTAACACGCTTTACAGTCAAAGTTTGTCTGATTCAGATCACATTTGTGCAGTTGTGTGTGACAAAATCGGCAGCTTTACCTTTGACTAAAATGATCAGACGTGATGAATTCACATGTGTTTCAGCTTCTCTAACCGAGTTGATCATCAGAATTGTCGTCCTCCTGCTGGGGATGCTGTCGCTGATCACTGCCCTCTGCGTCACCTCTAAGGTACTGCACATCTTTATTCTGAGGAAGATTGTGTTCAATTGAGAACTAATCATTATATATTTAGTTAAATGAGACCTATAACAACGCATGTTTGCTGTCATGTGATTTCAGGCCAGCAGAAAACAGAAGCGGAGACAAGTGAACAGTGAGATTTAGGATCGGGGTCTCGCAGGTTCCAGGTCAGAAGGCGGGGGGTGAAGAGACCGGCGCCCAGAGGGAAGGAGAAGCATCTGCAAGGTGCTCCTTAACCCCCCTGTTGTCCTTCTGTGAAATATGACCCGTTTATAAAGACTTTCTGTATCAAAACTATGACAAAAGAACGCTGAAAAAAGTGACAAATGTTGAAAAAAGAATTACAAAAGTGCAGAAAAATTAAACCAAAACAATCTTTTTTTAAAGGCTGAAAAAGTGACAAAAATATTGGAAAAAGAGACCAAAAAATTGTTACAAAATTGACTAAAACATAATAAAAAAATGTCCAAAAAGTGACCAACAAATTGGAATAAAATTGAAAAAAAAGTCAAAAAACATTAGAATAAACAAAAAATTGTTAAAAGACTAAAATATAATTAAACAAAGGGTGGTGTTTACTTATGGCCCCTGTATTTTCAGGAAGTACATTTATTCATTTACAATACATTATTCATTCACAAAGAAAATTGGTGTCCTTAAAGGTTGGATTTTCCTAATTTTTTTTAATTAAGGCATTAAGATCAATTTCCAAAAGATGTTTTTTTATTCCTCTTTTTAATCAACTTTAGCCTGGGTGTGTAAACTTGCTCAAGCCACAGTGTGTGTATATTATATTGTATATACAGTGTGTGTGTGTATATATATATATGTTATTTTTGACATTTCAGTGTGCCGATGTGCAGCAATCGGCACAATGACTGTTGTTGCCGATACTTATTATTATTCTTCCGCCACATTTTCGTCACACTACTAGTCCCGGAGCGTTGCCAACACGCGCTCACAAAATACATCGAAACGTGTATAATGATCGGGAATGGTGTGCTATGACTTTTCTAAGAGATTTGCCGGGCGGTTTTCACAAAATCGGCAAAAAACGGCAAACAATTTCTCATAGACTTGAATGGACAATATTTGGGAAATCGGTCAACATCGCTCAAAACACTCTTTGCGTTATTTTAAGTTTTGGATTCTCTTTTGTTTATAAACACATTTAATGAGCATGGTTGGAGGGAGCCTGAGATCTTAGAATTTAATTTAAATAATTGCTTTTCTGTAATGGACGTGATAAAATCACAAATTAAAGGATCTCTTATACATCGCCGCTGTCGGGCGTAAACCTTGGGGCGTTTCTCAATCTGTGTTCTTCTATGGACTTGTGTCCTTGTGTTCTTGTGAAACGTCATGTTTGGTGGCCAAAGTACTGACCCAATACACAAGTTAGCATTTCGCCAAGAACAGTTAAAATCCCCGGATGTGATCTCGACACGCCCATTTTACCGAGGATACATCGGATGGTAACTTGTGTGAACTTGGCCGGGCAGGTATCCCAGCATTCAATTCGGGTGTAAAGCGCTTATGGTTTCCGGTACACATATTTTCACAATTTACGTCTATTATTAAATCAATAAATTCATTTTTAAGATGTTTTAAGGCGAGAAATCAGCTGTGTAGATTTTGAATATAGGCAGTTGAACGAAAATTGATGGTGAATTAAAAAAGCCTTCGGAGTTTGAAAGCTCCGCAAACCCCGGCGGGCGAGCTTGCTACGCCAGCCGGGGATGACTCTCGCGAGCCGGTCAGTCAGTCAGCTCACAGACCCCTCTGGCCCCACGTCTAGACAGACCCCTCTGGCCCCACATTTAGACAGACCACTGCAGCAAAGCCAGGTATAAGATATTGTTAGATATTTTAAACAATTTTTTCCGCTGTCATATACATATATCTGTCCTCTTCATCCTGGCTCTCCTCCCTCTCGGGATCCTCTTCTGCTTCTCGGTAACGTATACAGATGGCAGTGACTAACTTTACCCAGTCCATCTATAATTTTAATACCTAGTTTAACGTTTCTTTTCTGCTTTCAATTAAAATTGAATCCCGAACAATGGTACAAGGATTTTTTCCCCGCCGTTGTGTCGGTTTTTATATAGTTATTGGCCCGTGATACTCAATAGCACTTTAAATGAAAACCTGGAAGACTGAACAACAGAACAACAAGGCGGTGTGAAGGGTGACCGTCCATGCTTTATTATGAATACACACATCAAAGCTAACTATAAAGTTGCAAGCGCCCTCTTTGCTGGGGGTGTTGCGCAATAACAGGAAGAACGCTTCGTCTCAAAACTGTCAACAGCGTTTTGTCTGCTTCTGAACTTGCGAGTTCTGTCTTCCAGGTACAGCTAGCAAGTACGGTCTCCCCAAGAACACAAGTCCGTTCTTTGCTTACTTGGTATTGAGAAACGCCCCTTGTTTGTCCAAAACTACTGCTTCTCAGGAAATGAACAAAAAAGCTAATTTAAAGATATTTTATTGAGCTCTCAACATGGCATCACGATTTCGCCTGAATATACACGCCAACTTTCTTAAGTGGTGTGTATATTTAGTGTTATATTTAGTGTTATATTTAGTTTTATCTGTACATATTTTGAGCCATCCGTGTGTACGTCTACGCGGTTTACAGCAGTCTGAAAGCTACGGTTTAGTTTAGGAAAAGAACGGGGTTGGCTTTAGTAAAAGAAAAAAATGACTGTTGAGTTTAGGAAACGTGACACGTTCTCAGGGTTAGGGTTACGCTTAGGGGGGTTAGGTTGGGATTAGGGGGGTAAGGGTTAGGGTTAGGGGGGTTAGGGTTAGGGTTGAAAACTTCAGTCAGGAAGAGGAACGGCAGGGAACGTAGACACAAGACTGAAAAAAGGATCTGACAAAAGAAGAGGGAAGCACAGACGTTAATTACACAAGGTGATAAGGTAACGAGGGAACGAGGTGTTAAGGTAACGAGGTGATAAGGTAACGAGGTAAGAAGGTAACGAGGTACCAAGAGGCAGGTGACAAGAAGGCAGGGAAGCAGGTGGAAAACATCAGGTAATCACAAGAGCGGGAAGACACAGGAATTAAAACTAAAGACAGGACGTGACAAAAACCCGACTTCAAAATAAAACAGGAAACAGAACATACAGACACTCAGGGGGACACGAGACAGGGAACAACATAAGACCAGGGAGGGAACACAGAGAAGGGAAAGATAACAGGATAAAGAATACCCAAAACCATAACACAGATGGCTTTATGAATATAATTGATACAAGGTTCCTGCCCGGCAGCGACGACATACAGAATACCAAATGTATAATATTAATAATATTTGATTACTAGTGTGTAGTTGATATATATATATATATATATATATATATATATATATATATATATATATATATATATATATATATATTCTCACTTCCATGTTTGGTTTTACCATTAATGCTGTTTTTTTAGTTTAATAAACTTTAATACAAAAGTCACTGAAAGGTTTTGAATGATTTTATGACTTGTAACTACTTACTTTTCCTATTTTTATTTACTTTATTCCCCTTTATTCTTTTACATGTACAATAAAACCTTTACTAAAGTATAATTAACAGGATGTCTATGTGTTTTCAGAGCGGTTTTCTTTGATTCTTGAGATTTAATGCACTCTGCAGACAGACGTTTTATCGGGTTAAAGCTATAAAGAGAAGGACCCCCCCCCCCCCCCCCCGCAACTTGCCAAAAGTCGGATTAGCTCTGTCTTTTGATACGTTTTGTTTAGAAAACCTTGAATCCATATGCGACACAATGTCATCAGACACAATTCATGTCATTAGAATCAATGAGTCCATGTCATTAGAATCAATGAGTCCATGTCATTAGAAACAATGAGTCCATGTCATTAGAAACAATGAGTCCATGTCATTAGAAACAATGAGTCCATGTCATTAGAAACAATGAGTCCATGTCATTAGAAACAATGAGTCCATGTCATTAGAATCAATGAGTCCATGTCATTAGAAACAATGAGTTCATGTCATTAGAAACAATGAGTCCACGTCATTAGAATAAATGACTCCACGTCATTAGAAACAATGAGTCCATGTCATTAGAAACAATGAGTCCATGTCATTAGAAACAATGAGTCCACGTCATTAGAAACAATGAGTCCACGTCATTAGAAACAATGAGTCCATGTCATTAGAAACAATGAGTCCACGTCATTAGAAACAATGAGTCCATGTCATTAGAAACAATGAGTCCATGTCATTAGAAACAATGAGTCCATGTCATTAGAATCAATGAGTCCATGTCATTAGAAACAATGAGTCCATGTCATTAGAAACAATGAGTCCATGTCATTAGAAACAATGAGTCCACGTCATTAGAAACAATGAGTCCACGTCATTAGAAACAATGAGTCCATGTCATTAGAAACAATGAGTCCATGTCATTAGAAACAATGAGTCCATGTCATTAGAATCAATGAGTCCATGTCATTAGAAACAATGAGTCCATGTCATTAGAATCAATGAGTCCATGTCATTAGAAACAATGAGTCCATGTCATTAGAAACAATGAGTCCATGTCATTAGACCCACCGTGGCCGTGCATCGGTGCAGGCCAGTGTTTTGTTGTGGGATGACGGTGACGAGCTCAGACCCGCGGTAGGCGTCACATGACCTCTGTATTGCGGTAACCGTCCCAGCCCTAGTTTATAGAATTCCACAACGTACATGAAAAACTGTTTGTTTCTAGATGTATTAGCCCTTTAAAAATGTATTTCGACAAGTAAAGTAAAGGTCTGGATGACCTGTTGATGACACATTACGAAATGTCACTTGAACTGGCAGCTTCCTGTTACGCGACTGGAGGAACCACAAAAAACCTGATTAGGAGATTAAAGACAAGATAGGAAACTGCACATCTGAGGAGAGCTGAAAGACACGTATAAGATCAAGAGACCTGAAGACGACAGAGAGGCAGGCGACACACCAACTGGACATGGGTCGTGTACTGGTGCTGTTCACGTTGCTCTGGAGCTCAGGTAGGACTTCAACCTGTTTAACTACAGTACAGCTGTCTGGATTGTTGTTGTTTCATGGACTTTTTCTATTTACTTTGATTAGTTAACTGTCAATTGTTTCTGGATGTTTGAGTTGAGGACAGCTCCGCTTGTTATCGTAAACGCAACAAAAGTTAAAGGCCAAAAAGTACTTTATTAAACAGTGATTGGATGTGAATGTGAGTCTTTGGCCGGGATGGGAACCCAACCCTCTGAGGACAGAGGTCCAAATGACCCGTAGGCTTTATGGCCAAATGATAATATAATAATACAATAATGATATAATACAATAATGATACAATAATGATAATATAATAATAATAATATAATGATAGATAATATACCTTTAACTATGTAAATATCCACACTCCTTATATTTCTATATCTGAGCAACTGTAACACAGAGTTTCCCTTCGGGGATCAATAAAGTATTTCTGATTCTGATTCTGATCTCTTTACACGTTGCTCTAGGAGAGATTTAGGCCTCACTCCACAGAAAGCTGGGTTTGTTCTGAATATGTTGCTATGACACACATGGATCAGGTTCAGGATCAGGGATCAGGTTAAATACAAATAAAAATAAAATGCCCTTAGACCTGGCGTTTCTCTTGCGGTCAGTTGCGTGGCGTGCATGTTAGAAATAGGGCCAACGCCTATTTTTCAAGCGTTTTCATGCCAATAAAATACAAAAAGATGTTTGTCATTTTGACATAAATACATTTAATAAATGACATTTTGATGTTTGAAAGTCTCCAGGTGTTGACATAAATGCAGATATAAATGTAATGTTTTAATCAATTTTCAAATATTGCACCTGTTAACATAGAACCAAATATTGTGTATTGCCTATTTTGCCGTCAATACTGCAGACATCTTTGCTGTAATCAGTATATATATTATATTAAATATGGTATTTCATTTCATCAATGGTAAACATACATGCGTACAGCCAGTTTGGTAAGGTTACCTGCAACAGTCAATAAAGAGTAGTTTTATTCTCCATGAAACAAGTTTGCTTTTTTTTTGGTAAGAATTATGCACACAAAAAAATAACACACACACACACACACACACAACACACACACACACACACCCACACCCCCACACACCACACCCAACACACACCACACACACACCACACACACACACACACACAACTATATTTTTTAAATAAATATATTATATTATAACACAACAAAAATGTGCAACTATTTTACAAAAAGAAACAGAAAACCAAGAAAAGGCCAAAAAATCGTGGAAGGATGCGTTATTATTATAGAACCCGTAACTTCTAGGAAAGGGAAAAGCACAGACAGAGTCCGTGTGGGAGCATAATGTTGGTGTGTGTGTGTGTGTGTGTGTGTGTGTGTGTGTGTGTGTGTGTGTGTGTGTAGGGCTGGGCGATTTGGAGAAAATCAAATATCACAATATTTTAGACAAAATACCTCAATATCGATACCATAACGATATTGTAGTGTTGACTATTGGTGGTTTTACGAAATATTCGAATATTAACTATATTTTCCAGTACTTTGAGAGACATGTCTTTATGTAATTATAACTATTTCTTGCAATAAATTTCCCTAAAATTATGAATGCTCATTTTTATCAAAATAAATGCAGTATACAAAGCAGGAGACAGGTTATGACTGAGGTAGTTTGGAGACACTAATAATGATGTTTCTACTGAACTTCTCTGCCCGACCCGTCCAAGCAGGAACATTTCATTTATTTTTTTTGTTTCTTTTAGGATTCCTCCCCCGGGGTTTTCCAGACAGAGGAAGAAGGTAAAACGGGAGAAATAGATGTAAATCAAGAATTACACCCGCAGTTTGAAGTGTGCCGATGTGTGTCCAAAAGCCCGCAATCGGCGCAATGACTATTATTGGCCCATACTTAATTATTCCGCCAATGTTTGTCTCGCAAATAGCCCCGGAGCGTCGCCAACACGCGACACAAAACTTTCAAAAAGGGTGTTTTTAATGTTTGGGGAATGGTGTGCTAGGGACTTTTTCTAAGAGTTTCCCACGTGGTTTTTACGAAAGGGAAAAAAACGGCAATAAATTTCTCTAGACGGAAGTAAAATTTTGGGGAAAAAGGGTTTTAAACATTGCTCCATATGCCAGCTCTTTGGGAGTGCTGTTCGCCATAAAACGTAGAAACTGTTTAAAAAGTTTAAACCCGAAAAAAAGATTTTGGGTTTATTGGGTGAATGGGAAATTCAGATATCAAAACGGTTTCTTCAAACCCATTTTAAAGTATCGCCCGGGTTTTCAGACCGTCTCAGTTTTTCCCAATGTGTGGTTGTGGTGAAGTTGAGAGCTAGGTGGGGGGAACAGAGGGGGGGGAAAATTTAAAAAATCTTTCTGATTTTTCTTTTAAAAATTCCCTTCCAACAAAAAACAATTTAAGGTCTGGCAATTTAACATAAAAACGTAGGTTTTTGTGTCCAGTTTCAGAAAAATGTGCTGTATGCGTAGGGAATTAATTTTTGCTCAGAAACCCTTTCAAATGAAAGATTTCCCCAATTTTTCCCCATTCACCCCAATTTTTGCCATTTATTGATAGTAGTACCCCTTTTAAATTATTTGAAAATTTTGTTGAGAGCTTCGTTAGATTGAATAGCGGCGACAGCGGGGTGCCAGGTGAGTCTTTAAATGATTAAAAATAAAAAGGGGAAAACATCACAGAGATGAAAGGCTTCCTATTGGTCCTTAGTAAACAGGCAACCATACTCTGTATGTCTGTCTGTCGACATCCCTCTCTCAGCCCACACACACAGACAGACACACACACACACACGTCCTAACGTCTTAAATAGTTTTTAAAAAGTTATATCTCTGAAGGGTTAGGACACTTATTATTTTTTATTAGGTTTTATTGCTATTTGCATGTGCCTCAAGTAGGAGGCACACTGATAAAATTTCTGCAGAATTTTCTAGTTTTACTAATTACTCTCTTTTTGCAAAGAAACTCTCGCACACTGTCTGACTTGATACATTTAAAAAGGTTTTAGATCTAGGTTTAGTACTGAATAGAGCCCGACTGATTTTTAAGGCCGATACTAATACAAATACTTGGTTATTTAAAAATCCGATATTCCAATATATATGATTAAAAAACAAAGAGAAACGCGTAACTAGACAAACAGATTTCAGTTATTTGTAGTTATTCATGAGTTCTCACTAAAATAATATGATAATAATAATATGTTTTATTGTCACAAGAAAAGAGGAACATCAAAAATATATTAAAGTTCTGAAATTCTGTGCAGTAAAATCAGTGTTGCCAACAGGGACGTTGTAGAGCGTCCTCTGGTGGACAGACTATGCAACGCCATCACTAACAGGGACGTTGTAGAGCGTCCTCTGGTGGACAGACTATGCAACGCCATCACTAACAGGGACGTTGTAGAGCGTCCTCTGGTGGACAGACTATGCAACGCCATCACTAACAGGGACGTTGTAGAGCGTCCTCTGGTGGACAGACTATGCAACGCCATCACTAACAGGGACGTTGTAGAGCGTCCTCTGGTGGACAGACTATGCAACGCCATCACTAACAGGGACATTGTAGAGCGTCCTCTGGTGGACAGACTATGCAACGCCAACACTCATGACATGGTTGACGTCCGTTTTTATTTTTTAAATATTTATATATATATTTATACTTTATCAGAAATTTTATTTGTCATTAAAAATGAAAGACAAATTACATTTTTATTGGCCATTAAAAATGCAAATATGGATGGATCGGGAAATGCCTATTATCGGCCAATAATATCAACGATATATCGGTGGGGCTCTGGTTCCGAAACGTCACCAGTTCTTAAAGTTATCTTTACAAGTTAGAGTGTGCAGGAGTTTCTTTTAAACCTTTGACCTACTCGTCTCTCTCCTACTCACCTGTCTCATGCAATAGATAGTATGAAATATTTCTCTGTACTAATTACTCCATCACCTGTGTTCAGATATTGATGATATGCGGTTGATGGGAGGATCCAGCCGCTGTTCTGGTGTGCTAGAGGTGAAGAGCCAGGGAGAGTGGACAGAAGTGGAGGACTGGGACTGGGACCTGAAGTTAGCAGACGTAGTTTGCAGACATCTGGACTGTGGCTCTGTGGTTCGAGCTTCATCAAAAAGACGTTCAGACCCTTTTAGCAGAATCACACCTTCCTGTCCCGAGTCTGGACCTAGACTGAAGAAATGTTTAACAAAGAGGACTATAATTTTTCCAACCAGTTTGGAGATCATCTGCTCAGGTAACAACCATCAGTAACACAACAACACAAATTCCAAAGCAAGCTCAAAGGTAGGCTTGTTGTTGAGGCTCAGGGCTTCAAACCTTCCAAGATGTTCCTCTTACATCAGCTCCCAGAAGGGGACGGTCTCTTATCTGGCCTGTAACAACGACTTATGTAATAACTTATTAACTAAAATTTCAAATTGTAATGTATTTATAATTCATTTTGTAATAACAATTGCATAGTGTAATAATTTTTCCCATTTATTAATAAAATACCGCTACAGAGCTCTGTGATGCCAGGTGGAAGTTGTAGGTAGATGATGGAGAGCTCCGTCAACAATACAGTAGTTTGTAGTTCAGTTTACCTGATGAAGGGGACTTGAAGGGGACCTCTGTCTGATTCTCTCTCTCTGTTCTCCAGACTCTGTCAGGCTGGTGAATGGGACTAGTCTGTGTTCAGGCAGACTGGAGGTAAAGTCTACCCAGTCTACCCAGTCCTGGTCCTCAGTGTGTGAAGAAGGCTTTGACCTGCAGGATGCAGAGGTGGTCTGCAGGGACCTTGGCTGTGGGGCTCCTTCAGTCCTCCAGGGGGCGCTCTATGGAGACATGGAGGCTCCAGTGTGGACCAAAGAGTTCCAGTGTAGAGGCCATGAGTCTGCTCTGCTGGACTGTGACAGCTCAGATAGAAACACCTGCTCTTCTGCCAAAGCTGCTGGACTCACCTGCTCAGGTAGAGGAGAGGAGCTGTAGCTTTGAATTGAGTTTCTATTTTAATAAATGTGACATGATCTATTTTTACTAATTACTCTTGTCTGCTCAGAGCCCGATAATTTCCAGTTGGTGACAGGATCCAGTCGCTGTGCCGGTGAACTGGAGATGAAGAAAGATGGAGAGTGGAATAAAGTGGTTGATAAAGATTCTGCCTGGAACCTAAAGGCAGCAGATGTAGTGTGTAGACATCTTGACTGTGGCTCCGTGGTTTCAACAGAGAGGAAAGTGATGGAGTGGTCCACAAGAGGTTGGAGGATTAGCTCAACCTGTTTTCAGTACACATCTTCAGTTAGGGAATGTGTATTAACAAAGTCATATGTTTCCAGTTCCATTCTGGAGATCAACTGCTCAGGTAACACCACACCAACAATACTTCAGCTATAACTGTAATCTCAGTCTTTTTGCTTACATTTACATTTCACAGATGCTTTTGTTCAAAGCGTCCAAACGAGGTACCATCCACGCTAAAGAAGATCCAGGAGAAGTCATCAAGAATAAGAGCTTAGTTTTACACTCCATCTGACAGTGCGACATGGTTGCAGGTGCACGCAGAAATGCATAGGTTTATGGGAAATGAAAAGGCAGCATTGAGTAAGTTATCTTATTCAGCCAGCAATGGAGACCTACAGCTGTATGTACCTGACTCAGAATTAAGCTAAATCAGATTTGGCTGTTCAATATGAATACAAAAGCGCTGTGTTTGATGATCCACCCAGCCACCCTGACCTTTTTGCAACTTTTACGTTGCTAAGCGCCTCATATCCTTCTGCTCTCTTTGCCTTGCATTTTTTCAGACTGCAGTGCGTTGAAAAAACTTCTGTAACAGAGAAAAAGTGGCCAAAGCCGGTGATTTGGTGGTTGCCTAGCAAGAATAACAAAAACATGCAACTGGCAGCGCTATTGTATTGTTAAGATGTTACTATTATTTTGCAATGCCATACATTTATACACTCTCAATTCTCTGTCTGCATGTTTTTATGTCTCTCTCTGTTCTCCAGACTCAATCAGGCTGGTGAATGGGACTAGTCTGTGTTCAGGCAGACTGGAGGTAAAGTCTAACCAGTCTAACCAGTCCTGGTCCTCAGTGTGTGAAGAAGACTTTGACCTGCAGGATGCAGAGGTGGTCTGCAGGGAGCTTGGCTGTAGGGCTCCTTCAGTCCTCCAGGGGGCGCTCTATGGAGACATGGAGGCTCCAGTGTGGACCAAAGAGTTCCAGTGTAGAGGCCATGAGTCTGCTCTGCTGGACTGTGACAGCTCAGATAGAAACACCTGCTCTTCTGGCAAAGCTGCTGGACTCACCTGCTCAGGTAGAGGAGAGGAGCTGCAGCTTTGAATTAACGGTACCACTTTATTTAAAGTGTGCAAAAGACTGAGATGAAACCGGTCATGAACATGAACAAATATTTTGTTAATAACGGTCATTCGGTAAAATATGAGACTTTTCATGTTTGTGTTATGACGATTTGAAATTAAGCAAAACAATATAACCTGGCAATTAAACCTTTTTAAGTCGTAATTCACTTGGATCTTTAACCCGAGTCTTTAAATTGAATCACAAGTCCCTACTATAATTCACCTACAGTTCAATCTAAAACGATAACAGTGCCACACACAAACCTCTTTCAACATTAACTACTGCTATTATTCCTAGCCAATCTTTATAACTTAAAATTCTGTAGGCAACAACAACTCCACAAGTCAACTCAAGCGACCGAGTGAGTAGTCGGACCAGCAGACTCAGAGCCAGAAGCTCGCAGACCATGAGACTAACTCGACAACTCACAAGCCCTCGATGACTCACACGCTTCGGTGACTCGTGAGTTGTTGCTGCTCGCACAAGTCAGTGAATCCCGTGAATTAGGCGGCTACGTTGTCATCAGAGTAAAGAAAATCAACAACAAAAGCGGTCCTTTCACTTCTGAAATAACAAACAGTGTTCTGCACGTGGCCTAACTAGGCCGACTGTAGGTTTGGAGGTATAAACGTTATCGTTAAAAAGCAATTAGGTCAAGCTCACAGTCCATTTAAAAAAAAAAAAAAAAGTTTTGTTATTCCTAGCAATACTGATTCAAGGAGAGAGAGAGGAGGAGGAGAGAGAGGAGTTCAGTGCATATGCGTAATTCAAAACTGGCCAGTGCACCCCCCCGGCAATCGTCTAAACCATTCATGTCCCATTAATGCATGTTACTAACTTAGCTTCTGGCCCGGAGCCCTTGTGCTCCTGGATCGTGGTTGAAGCTGCTGCCATGGTCCTGCTTGACGGCCATGCACTTCTACTGCTAGAATTATTAGTCCTACTTCTGATATCTTTACTGTTACTATGACATATGTATACCAGGTTATATGTCTAGGTTATTAACACAGAGATTGTTGTCCTGCTTAACGTCATATAATGCAAACTCTACATTATGTTCATGATGGTGTCATGTCACTCTTATGCACACCCTTCAAATAAAGTGTTACCAAAGGTACTTATAAAATAACTTCATCAACTTTTTTAATTATTGTGGTGTCTCTGTTCAGAGCCTGATGATGTCAGGTTGTCAGGAGGAGCCAGTAGCTGTGCTGGTACGCCAGAGATTAAACAACGGGGACAGTGGAGACCAGTGAAGGACTGGGATTCTGGCTGGGACCAGACGTTATCATCTGCAGTGTGTAAACGGCTGGACTGTGGTTCTGCTGTTTCCATAAACATAAGCAACAGCTCTTCAGAAACCCTTGTGTGGGGGATCAGTGGTTCTTGTGTTCAGTCTGATTGGATGGGACGGGAGTGTTTATTGGTAACAAGTTTCAGGACAAGCCCCAAGAACCTGGAGGTGGTCTGCTCAGGTAACCCTGAACAGTGACAGTCACATTCTTTACCTTTGCTTTCTTTTGCTAATGAACACATCCTGTCATCTTATCCGGTCAGCGCGGTCAGGATGGTGTAGACGGAGCGTATGGTCGCTGTCAACCATCTGGTCATTCATACTGGTTGAGGTCAAAGCGGTTAAATAGGAAATATTACCTTAGTTTGAAGATGCTGTTTACCCCAAAGCCCGACTCTCTCGACAGTATGTCATGAAACTTAACAATAAAATAGTTTATCAGACACAGGAGTTGTTCTTGAGTAGCTCTTTTATATAGACCTTAGTGGTCCCCTAATACTGTATCTAAAGTCTCTTTTATATAGACCTTAGTGGTCCCCTAATACTGTATCTGAAGTCTCTTTTATATAGACCTTAGTGGTCCCCTAATACTGTATCTGAAGTCTCTTTTATATAGACCTTAGTGGTCCCTAATACTGTATCTGAAGTCTCTTTTATATAGACCTTAGTGGTCCCCTAATACTGTATCTGAAACCTCTTTTATATAGACCTTATTGGTCCCTAAACTGTATCTGAAGTCTCTTTTATAGACCTTAGTGGTCCCCTAATACTGTATCTGAAGTCTCTTATATAGACCTTAGTGGTGCCCTAATACTGTATCTGAAGTCTCTTTTATATAGACCTTAGTGGTCCCTAATACTGTATCTGAGGTCTCTTTTATTAGACCTTAGTGGTCCCTAATACTGTATCTGAAGTCTCTTTTATATAGACCTTAGTGGTCCCTAATACTGTATCTGAGGTCTCTTTTATATAGACCTTAGTGGTCCCTAATACTGTATCTGAAGTCTCTTTTATATAGACCTTAGTGGTCCCTAATACTGTATCTGAAGTCTCTTTTATACAGATCTTAGTGGTCCTTTTATATAGGCCCTAGTGGTTTTCACTTACATTTTACTTTCCTCACTTTAACAAAACAATAAAAACAATGATGGTAGAATTTTAGATTCTTGAATGTGGTCTTCATTTTTCGTCCAGATTTGCTGGCTCAGCCAAACATCTCCTTCTCCACCCACATTGACGGGGTTTCTGAGGCCACGCAGCAGGGACTGCGAGTGCTCATGGGCTCCGACTTCACCATCAGCTGCTCCATCCTGCCCCAGTACCCAGGAGGCTCCTTCCACTCATCTTCAACACCCCCGACCCAGAGCAAAAACTACACCCTGCCAGCTGTCAATCACTCGGCCCACTTCCTGTTCTCTGCTGCAGACCCACCCACCGGGGGAGTACCGCTGTGTTTACCACCTCTATGTTTTCTCCCATAACTTCTCTTCTGAGAGCCGCCGCTCCATCTCACTCTCGCAGTAACTAGAAAATTCTGCAGAAATGTTAACAGCGTGCCTACTGCTTGGTCACATCCTAATAACAATAAAACTAAAAATAATAAAAGTGTTACGTGTCTTAACCCTGGTGTTGTCTTTCCGTCAGCCTGCA
This sequence comes from Etheostoma spectabile, assembly GCF_008692095.1. Classification (NCBI taxonomy): domain Eukaryota; kingdom Metazoa; phylum Chordata; class Actinopteri; order Perciformes; family Percidae; genus Etheostoma; species Etheostoma spectabile. The sequence continues at coordinate 26,574,040 of NC_045748.1, read as the reverse complement.
ACTTTGTGTTTTTCTGGTTGAATATTTTGGTGTTCTTTTTCTACACTTTGACGTTTTTGTAAATTTTATTCCAGTTTTGTGTCACTTTGAAGTTTTTTAATTATTTTTTAGTCAATTTAAAAGTATGTCTCTTTTTCCAATGTTTTTGTCACTTTTTCAGCGTTCAAAAAACAACATTCTTTTCTCATAGTTTTGATTTAGAAAGTTTTTGTAAACTGTTCATATTCCGATTTTCTTTTTATTATGTATTCAATTTTTTTTTTTTTTTACAGTTTTTCCTCGCTTTTTCCAATTTCTTGGGTCACGTTTTCAGCGTTTAAAAAAATGTTTTTGTTGATTTTTTTTCTTGCCTTTTTGTAGTTTTTCTCTTTAACATTTGTTGCTTTTTTTCAACGTTCTTTTGTCATCGTTCTGATATAGAAAGTTTTTGTAAACAGGACAACAGGAGGTCAACCCTTCAGAGACCTTTTTACAACCTATTAAACCCTCGTGTTGTCTTCCCGTCAAAAGATCTACATCTTTGTTGACACTTTTATATAACATGTTTTTCACTTTTTATTACAATTTTGTCCCTTTTTTAAATACTTTTGATGCTTTTTTTCAATGTTTGTCACTTTGGGATGTTTTTGAACTTATTAACTATTATTATTAACTACTACATTTATTTTGGAATTTGTGTTCAATAAACCTCATTCATAAGAAATTATACCTAATGTTTGAGTTAGAAAAGCAAATTAGGAATTATTGAGACTAAATTAAAGGAATGGATGTTGATGATAATCACAGACTGGAATATGTCAACTTTTACTCAACACTATTTCAACAACACTTCCATTTGTTTTACAATGCTATAAATAGAATAAGACCCAAAATTAATGAAAGTAGAGATTTGTACTTGGCAAAGAGCGTTGGAATCAATCATGTTATTTTGGGGAATTAAAAAGAACACTGATATAGGACAACATGAGGACAACATGAGGACAACATGGGGACAACATGAGGACAACATGAGGGTTAAGACCTTTCTGATTCCCAGAAACAGCTACAATGTACACAGCGCTAAAGCAACCAGACTCCATTCCAAGAATAGTACTTTTAGCGTGTATAGAGCCAACAAATTTCCCCATGTAAATCGGTAAAGTATCACTAGAGTTGTGTAAACTGTTGATGTAACAACAGGTAACCTTATGGACACTTTATGTCAAAATCAAACAGGGAAATGTCACACAGACGTTCTTAACACGCTTTACAGTCAAAGTTGGTCTGATTCAGATCACATTTGTGCAGTTGTGTGTGACAAAATCGGCAGCTTTACCTTTGACTAAAATGATCAGACGTGATGATTTCACATGTGTTTCAGCTTCTCTAACCGAGTTGATCATCCGACATGTCGTCCTCCTGCTGGGGATGCTGTCGCTCATCACTGCCCTCTGCGTCACCTCTAAGGTACTGCTCATCTTTATTCTGAGGAAGATTGTGTTTAATTGAGTATTAAGCATTATATATTTATTTAGAAGTGACCTATAACAAACCATGTTTGCTGTCATGTGTTTCCAGGCCAGCAGAAAACAGAAGCTGAGACGAGTGAACAGTGAGATTTAGGATCGGGGTCTCGCAGGTTCCAGGTCAGAAGGCGGGGGGTGAAGAGACCGGCGCCCAGAGGGAAGGAGAAGCATCTCCAAGGTGCTCCTTAACCCCCCTGTTGTCCTTCTGTGAAATATGACCCGTTTATAAAGACTTTCTGTATCAAAACTATGACAAAAGAACGCTGAAAAAAGTGACAAAAATGCAGGAAAATAAAAACAAAAACTTTTTTTTGAAATGCTGAAAAAGTGACAGAAATATTGGAAAAAGAGACAAAAAAATTGGAATAAAATTGACAAAATTGGAATAAAATTGACAAAATTGTCAAGAAAAGTGTAAAAAATATTAAAAGAAACGTCAACAAAGTCACACAAAAGTGGCCAAAATAAGTCAAAAAACATTAGAAAAAACAAAAATTAAAATTAAAAAAATGACAAAAATATAATTAAAAAAGTGACAAAAAAATGTTATTCCTCTTTTTAATCAACTTTAGCATGGGTGTGTAAACTTGCTCAAGCCACTGTATGTTTATGCATTGTGTATGTATATTATAAAGTATATACACAGTGTGTATATATATACACACACACACACACACACACACATACACGCACAGTGTATATGTATATGTTATTTTTGACAGTTTACACATTATGCTCTGCTTCATATTAGAACTTTGCATTATTTTAAGTTTTGGATTCTCTTTTCTTTATGAACCCATTTAATGAGCGTAGTTGGAGGGAGCCTGAGATCTTAGAACTTCATTTCAATCACTGCTTTTCTGTAGTAATGTGCATATGATAAAATCACAAATTAAACGATCTCTTACATATCGCCGCTGTCGGGCGTAAACCTTGTTGGTCCTAAACTGCTGCTTCTCAGGAAATGAAAAAAAACAAAATGCTAATTTGAACACATCTTATTGAGCTCTCAACATGGCATCACGACTTCACCTAAATATACACGCCAACTTTCTTAAGTGGCGCGTGTATTTAGTGTTATATTTAGCTTTATCTGTACACATTTTGAGCCATCCGTGTGTACGTCTACGCTGCATACAGCGGGCTGAAATCTACGGTTGAGTTTGGGAAACAGTGTTGGCTTTAGTAAAAGAAAAAAGTGACAGTTTAGTTTAGGAAAGTGACACATGGGACATGTCAGGATTTGGGTTAGGGTTAGGGTTGGGGGGTTAGGGTTAGGGGGTTAGGTTAGGGTTAGGTGGGTTAGGGGGGTAAGGGTTAGGGGGGTTAGGGTTAGGGGTTAGGTTAGGGTTAGGTGGGTTAGGGGGGTAAGGGTTAGGGGGTTAGGGTTAGGGTTGAAACTTCAGTCAGGAAGAGGAGCAGCAGGGAACAAAGACACAAGACTGAAAAAAGGATCTGACAAGAGACGAGGGAAGGACAGAAGTTAAATACACAAGGGGATAAGGTAACGAGGTAACGAGGTGATAAGGTAACGAGGTGATAAGGTAACGAGAGGCAGGTGACAAGAGGGCAGGGAAGCAGGTGATAAAACATCAGGTAATCACAAGAGCAGAAAGACACAGGAAGTAAACCTTAAGACAGGGAGAGACAACAACCAAACCTCAAAATAAAACAGGAAACAGAACATACAGACACTCAGGGGGACACGAGACAGGGAACAACACAAGACCAGGGAGGGAACACGGAGGAGGGAAAGAAAACAGGATAAAGAAAAACCGAAACCATAACACAGATGGCTTTATGAATATATTTGATACAAGGTTCCTGCCCGGCAGCGACGACGTACAGAATACCAAATGTATAATATTAATAATATTTGATTACTAGTGTGTAGTTGACAGATATATTGTCACTTCTATGTTTTACCACTGATGCTGTTTTTTTTTACTTTAATAAACTTTAATACAAAAGTCACTGGTTTGTTTTGAGTGATTTTATGACTTGTTACTATTTACTTTTCCTATTTTTATTTGTTTTATTCCCCTTTATTTTTTTACATGTACAATACAACCTTTACTAAAGTATAACTAACAGGATGTCTGTGTGTTTTCAGAGCGGTTTTCTTTGATTCTTACTGGATGTAATGCACTCTGCAGACAGATGCGGCGTCAACACTCCAAAAAAAGCAGCTCCTGCACTTTATTATTACATCAACCTGCTGAAGGTAATTATATTTTTTGAACTCAGCTGCTAAGACATTGTCTTCAACATAATTTACAGGGGGGTGGAGGGAGGGGGGGGGCTACATTCCCCTCAATAATCAAAACTGGCCGGGGTTATGATGTCATAGAGTTTAAATGCTGTGGCAAGCAAAGATTTGTTAAGATGTGCATAATTCCTAAAATAAAAAGTCCCGAAACCCAAGTAATGTTTAGAATCTTTTGGTTTTTAACAATAATTAATTAATTTATTAATCAATAATAATAGTATTTACATAAATGAAGACATTTGCACCATAATTGATTGCAGAAAAGGCAAATTGTTGAAGAAAGATTCGCCACAATGCAGGAAATTAAGCATTTGATGCTCTAAATTTCCTGGGGGACAAAAGCTTGAAAAGGGTTGTGTATGCTGTAGCCGTTTGTAGACCCTGGGCTGTCTACAGAGACCACGTTTTTTACAGTGTGTTCTGGGGACAGGCAGGTAGCAGATAGTGATGAGATGTTTTTTACAGTGTGTTCAAGGGACAGGCAGCTAGCAGATAGTGAGATGTTTTTTACAGTGTGTTCTAGGGACAGGCAGCTAGCAGATAGTGAGGAGATGTTTTTTACAGTGTGTTATGGGGAACGGCAGCTAGCAGATAGCGAGGAGATGTTTTTTTTACAGTGTGTTCTGGGGACAGGCAGCTAGCAGATAGTGAGATGTTTTTTACAGTGTTCTGGGGACAGGCAGCTAGCAGATAGTGAGGGGATTGTTATACAGTGTGTTCTGGGGACAGGCAGCTAGCAGATCGTGAGATGTTTTTTACAGTGTGTTCTGGGGACAGGCAGCTAGCAGATAGTGAGGGGATTTTTATACAGTGTGTTCTGGGGACAGGCAGCTAGCAGATAGTGAGATGTTTTTTACAGTGTGTTCTGGGGACAGGCAGCTAGCAGATCGTGAGATGTTTTTTACAGTGTGTTCTGGGGACAGGCAGCTAGCAGATAGTGAGGGGATTGTTATACAGTGTGTTCTGGGGACAGGCAGCTAGCAGATAGTGAGATGTTTTTTACAGTGTGTTCTGGGGACAGGCAGCTAGCAGATAGTGAGGAGATGGTTTTTTAAAGTGTGTTCTGGGGACAGGCAGCTAGCAGATAGTAGCGAGATGCAAGGAGAGCGAGCAATAACAGAGAGTGGCGTATGAGTACTTTGAAGAAAAAAGAGAGGAAAGAGAGATAGCAAAGTTGAGGTAAAGTGAGTTAAAAGTGATCAATTGAACAAGCTAGAGCTTCTCAAGACACAGTCTGTTGTCAATGCCGCCGGTAAAGTGAATGAAGTTACCCCAAAAATACATGGGCTTAACCCTTATCCTTCAACATGGGTTGCAGCCCGTCTAGCAGCTGAGCAGGCAGGGAGCAGAGAGGATGACCTGTATCTCTTTCTCCCAATATCAGCCGCTCTGTATTAGGCTACGAGACGTGCATTCGGCCTGGAATTCAACCGTGCCGTTTTATCGGGTTAAAGCTATAAACAGAAGGACCACCCCCACACCCCACCCCAACTTGCCAAAAGTCGAATTAGCTCCGTCTTTTGACACGTTGTGTTTAGAAAACCTTGAATCCTCGTACAACACAGTGTGATCAGACACAATGCATGTCATTAAAATCAATGAGTCAACGTCATTAGACCCACCGTGGCCGTGCACATGTGCAGGCCAATGCTTTGTTTTGGTGATGACGGTGACGAGCTCAGACCCGCGGTAGGCATCACATGACGGTGTATTACGGTAATTCGGTAACCGTCCCAGCCCTAGTTTATGCACTTCCACAACGTACATTAAAAACTGTTCTAGATGTATTGGCCCTTTAAAAATGTATTTCGACAAGTAAAGTAAAGGTTGGATGACCTGTTGAGCACATACGAATGTCACTTGAACTGGCGGCTTCCTGTTACGAGAATGGAGGAACCACAAAATACTGATTAGGGAGATAAAAAGATAAAAGAGGAAACTGCACATCTGAGGAGAGCTGAAAGACACTTAAGGTCAAGAGACCTGAAGACGACAGAGAGGCAGGCGGACACACCAATGGACATGGGTCGTTGTACTGGTGCTGTTCACGTTGCTCTGGAGCATCAGGTAGGACTTCAACCTGTTTAACTACAGTACAGCTGTCTGGATTGTTGTTGTTTTATGAGTTTTTCTATTTTTGATTAGTTAAACTGTCAATTGTTTCTGGATGTTTGAGTTGAGAACAGCGCCGCTTGTTATCGTAAGTGCAATAAAAAGTTAAAGCCAAAAAGTACTTTATTAAACAGTGATTGGATGTGAATGTGAGTCTTAGGCCGGGATGGGAACTCAACCCTCTGAGGACCGAGGTCCAAATGACCCGTAGGCTTTATGGCCAAATGATCTCTTTACACGTTGCTCTAGGAGAGATTCAGGCCTCACTCCACAGAAAGCTGCGTTTGTTCTGAATATGTTGATATGAAACATGGATCAGGTTCAGGATCAGGGATCAGGTTAAATGCAAATAAAAATAAAATGCCCTTAGACCTAAGGCACACTGCTGCGTGGCGTTTCTCTTGCGTGTCAGTTGCGTGGCGTGAATGTTAGAAATAGGGCCAACGCCTATTTTCCAAGCATTTCCATGCCAATAAAACACAAAAAGATGTTTATATGTCATTTTGACATAAATACATTTAATAAATGACATTTTGATGTTTGACAGTCTCAGTCTGTGTGGGAGCGTAATATGTATGTGTGTGTGTGTGTGTTTTTGTGTGTGTGTATATGGCTGGACGATATGGAGAAAATAAAATATCACAATATTTTAGACAAAATACCTCAATATCGATACTGTAACGATATTGTAGTGTTGACTATTGGAGGTTTCACAAAATATTTTCACAATGAGATTTTTGATAAATAATCGTCACTAATGTGGATATAACGACTAAGTGGGTGAAGGCCAATAATAGAACAGTCTGGTAACTTATGCCAAATAACAATATACACAATCTAAGGATATCTAGCCTCATGTCACCTTATTGATATAGATTTATTCATTTGAGTAGGACAATGCACATTAATCAACATTTCTGTAAATGCGCCAGTATTAGCCAATCAGCTGTTTTTTTTGTCTCTATGTCATTATAAAACATCTCTTTCAATAAATATTATGACTATGCTCATTTTTATTAAAGTAAGTGCAGTAGTACAACTAGCAGAAGACACGTTATAACGGTATGTTTGGAGACACTGCAGCGGATGTTTCTGCCTGACCCGTCCAGAGCAGGACACATTTTTCATTTATTTTTTGTTTCTTTTAGGATTCCTCCCAGGTTTCCAGACAGAGGAAGAAGGTAAAACGGAGAAACTAGATATAAATCAAGAATTACAAAAGGAGATTTTGCTAACTACTCTCCACACTGTCTGACGTGATACATTTTAAAAGGTTTCAGATCTAGGCTTAGTAGTGAAACGTCACCAGTTCTTAAAGTTATCTTTACAAGTTAGAGCGTGGGGGAGTTTCTTTTAAACCTTTGACCTACTCGTCTCTCTCCTACTCACCTGTCTCATGCAATAGATGTACCAAACATTCCTCTGTACTAGTTACTCCCTCACCTGTGTTCAGATATTGACGATATTCGGTTGATGGGAGGATCCAGCCGCTGTTCTGGTGTGGTAGAGGTGAAGAGACAGGGAAAGTGGAGAGAAGTGTTTGACGGTAACTGGAACCTGAAGTTAGCAGACGTAGTTTGCAGACATCTGGACTGTGGCTCTGTGGTTCGAGCTTCATCAAAAAGACATTTAGGTCATTCTAGCAGCATCACACCTTCCTGTCTCAAGTCTGGACCTAGACTGAAGAAATGTTTAACAAAAAGGTCCCATGTTGAGGATACCAGTTTGGAGATCATCTGCTCAGGTAACAACCATCAGTAACACTACAACACATATTCCAAAGCAAGTTCAAAGGTAGGTTTGTTATTGAGGCTTATGGCTTCAAACCTTCCAGGATGTTCCTCTTACATCAGCTCCAAGAAGGGGACTGTCTCTCAACTGGCCTGTAACAACGTGTTATGTAATAACAATGCAGTAAATTAAGCATTTGATGCTCTAAATTTCCTGGGGGACGATAGCTTGAACACTGGTTGTGTATGCTGTAGCCGTTTGTAGACCCTGGGCTGTCTACAGAGACCACGTTTTTTACAGTGTGTTCAGGGGACAGGCAGCTAGCAGATAGTAGCGAGATGCAAGGAGAGCGATCAATAACAGAGAGTGGCGTATGAGTACTTTGAGGAAAAAAGAGAGGAAAGAGAGATAGCAAAGTTGAGGTAAAGTGAGTTAAAAGTGATCAATTAAACAAGCTAGAGCTTCTCAAGACACGGTCTGTTGTCAATGCCGCCGGTAAAGTGAATGAAGTTACCCCGAAAATACATGGGCTTAACCCTTATCCTTCAACATGGGTTGCAGCCCGTCTAGCAGCTGAGCAGGCAGGGAGCAGAGAGGATGACCTGTATCTCTTTCTCCCAATATCAGCCGCTCTGTATTAGGCTACGAGACGTGCATTCGGCCTGGAATTCAACCGTGCCGTTTTATCGGGTTAAAGCTATAAACAGAAGGACCACCCCCACACCCCACCCCAACTTGCCAAAACATAACATACCATAATAACTTGTAAACTAAAATTTCATACTTCATTATGTAATAACACTTGAATTATGTAATTATTTGCCACTTTTAATAATAAAATACGGCTACAGAGCTCTGTGACGCCAGGTGGAAGTTGTAGGTAGATGATGCAGAGCTCGTCAACAATACAGTAGTTTGTGGTTCAGTTTACCTGATGAAGGGGACTTGAAGGGGACCGCTGTCTGCTTCTCTCTTTTGTTCTCCAGACTCTGTCAGGCTGGTGAACGGGACTAGTCTGTGTTCAGGCGGGACTGGAAGTAAAAGTCTAACCAGTCTAACCAGACCTGGTCCTCATGGTGTGAAGAAGGCTTGACTGCAGGATGCAGAGGGGTCTGCAGGGAGCTTGGCTGTGGGGCTCCTTCAGTCCTCCAGGGGGGCGCTCTAGGAGACAGGAGGCTCCAGTGTGGACCAAAGAGTTCCAGTGTAGAGGCCATGAGTCTGCTCTGCTGGACTGTGACAGTCAGATAGAAACACCTGCTCTTCTGGAAAAGATGCTGGACTCACCTGCTAGGTAGAGGAGGAGCTGTAGCTTTGAGTTGAGTTTCTATTTAATAAATGTGACATGATCTATTTTACTAATTTCTCTTGTCTGCTCAGAGCCCGTAATTTCGGTTGGCGAGAGGATCCAGTCGCTGTGCCGGTGAACTGGAGATGAGAAGAAAGTGGAGAGTGGAATAAGTGGTTGATAAAGCTTTTGCCTGGAACCTAAGGCAGCAGATGTAGTGTGTAGACATCTTGATTGTGGCTCCGTGGTTTCAGCAGAGAGGAATGCAATGGGGTGGTCCACAGAAAATTGGATGATTAGCTCAACTTGTCTTCAAACAACGTCTGCAGTTAGGGAGTGTATATTAACAAAGTCATCCGATTCCTTTTCCATCCTGGAGATCATCTGCTCAGGTAACACCTCACCAACAATACTTCAGCTATAACTGTAATCTCAGTTTTTTTGCTTACATTTACATTTCACAGATGCTTTTGTTCAAAGCGTCCAAACGAGGTACCATCCACTCTAAAGTAGATCCAGGAGAAGTCATCAAGAATAAGAGCTTAGTTTTACACTCCATCTGACAGTGCCACATGGTTGCAGGTGCACGCAGCAATGCATAGGTTTATGGGAAATGAAAAGGCAGCATTGAGTAAGTTATCTTATTCAGCCAGCAATGGAGACCTACGGCTGTATGTACCCAACTCAGAATTAAGTTAGCTCAGTCAGATTTGGCTGTTCAACATGAATATTAAAGCAATGTGTTTGATGATCCACCCAGCCACCCTGACCTTTTCACTGCTTTTGCGTTGCTAAGCGCCTCATATCCTTCTGCTCTCTTTGCCTTGCATTTTTTCAGAACGCAGTGCGTTAAAAAAACTTCTGTAAAAAGAGAAAAAGTGGCCAAAGCATGTGATTTGGTGGTTGCCTAGCAATACTTAAAAAAACATGCAACTGGCAGCGCTATTGTATTGTAAGATGTTACTGTTATTTGCAATGCCATACATTTATACACTTTCAATTCTCTGTCTGCATGTTTTATAGTCTCTCTCTGTTCTCCAGACTCAATCAGGCTGGGAATGGGATAGTCTGTGTTCAGGCAGACTGGAGGTAAAGTCTAACCAGACCTGGTCCTCAGGTGTGTGAAGAAGACTTTGACCTGCAGGATGCAGAGGTGGTCTGCAGGGAGCTGGCTGTGGGGCTCCTTCAGTCCTCCAGGGGGCGCTCTATGGAGACATGGAGGCTCCAGTGTGGACCAAAGAGTTCCAGTGTAGAGGCCATGAGTCTGCTCTGCTGGACTGTGACAGCTCAGATAGAAACACCTGCTCTTCTGGCAAAGCTGCTGGACTCACCTGCTCAGGTAGAGGAGAGGAGCTGTAGCTTTGAATTAACGGTACCACTTTATTTAAAGTGTGCAAAAGACTGAGATGAAACCGGTCATGAACATGAACAAATATTTTGTCATTTAGTGTCATTCGGTAAAATGAGACTTTTCATTCAAAGTTAAAACAGTTTAAGATGTTTGTGTTATGACGATTTGAAATTAAGCAAAACAATATAACCTGGCAATTAAACCTTTTTAAGTCGTGATTCACTTGGATCTTTAACCCGAGTCTTTAACTTGAATCACGAATCGTGAGTCTCTACTATAATTCACCTACAGTTCAATTTAAAAATCTAAAATGATTTGTGCCAGACACAAACCTCTTTCAACATTAACTACTACTACTATTCCTAGCCAATCTTTATAATGTGGAATTGTTGTTGCCTTACAATTCTGAAGGCAACAACAACTCCACAAGTCAACTCAAGCAACCGAGTGAGTAGTCCGACCCGCAGACTCAAAGCCAGAAGCTCGCAGACAATGGGATTAACTCGACAACTCACAAGCCCTCAATGACTCACGAGCCTTCGGTGACTCGTGAGTTCATTGACTTGCTTGCACAAGTCAATGAATCCCGTGAATCAGGCGGCTACATTGTTGTCCTCAGAGTAAAGCAAATCAACAACAAAAGCCATTCTTTCACTGCTTAAATAACATACACTGTTCTGCACGTGGCCTAGCTAGGTTTACTGTGGGTTTTGTTGTATACATGTAGTACTCTATGTTAAAATGCAATTAGGTTGAGCAAACAGTCCAAAACATTGCGGGCTCGCCTTGCAGCTCGGGCTTGTAGACAACTCACGAGTCCTCGATGACTCGTGAGCTCTCGCATGAGACAGTCAATTGCACCAATCAGCCAACTATGAGTGGACCTGTAGCAGACGAGTGCGTGAGCGAGCTCAGAGTAAAGCAGATCCACAACAAAAGCAGTTCTTTCACTTCTGAAATAACAGTGTTCTGCACGTAGCCTACTGTAGGTTTGGTGGTATAAATGTAATACGTTAATAAGCAATTAGGTCAAGCTCACAGTCCATTTAAAAAAAAAAAAGTTTTCTTATTCCTAGCAATACAGATTCAAGGAGAGAGAGAGGAGCTCAGTGCATAGGTGTAATTCAAAAGTGGCCAGTGCACCCCCCCAGCAGTCGTCTAAACCAATCATGTCTTATGCACACCCTCAGATTAAAGTGTTACCAAATGTACTTATAAAATGACTTCATTAAATTTATTATTATTGTGTGTTCTGTTCAGAGCCTGATGAGTCAGGTTGTCAGGAGGAGCCAGTAGCTGTGCTGGTACGCCAGAGTGAAACACGGGGACAGTGGAGACCAGTACGGGACTGGGATTCTGACTGAGATGTGGAATGGGACCAGAAGTTATATCTGCAGGTGTAAACGCTGGACTGTGGTTCTGCTGTTCCACAAACATAAGCAACAGCTCTTCAGAAACACCTGTGTGGGGGATCAGTGGGTTCTTGTGTTCAGTCTGATGGATGGGACGGGGGTTTATCTGTAAACAAGTTTCAGGACAACGCTACCAAACCTGGAGGTGGTCTGCTCAGGTAACTTGTATGATTTTGTTATATAGACCTTAGTGGTCCCTAATACTGTATCTGAAGTCTCTTTTATATCGACTTAGTGGTCGCCGCCCCCCCAGGTTAGAGCAGAGCCCTAAATATTACAACATCCACCCCTGGTATAACACGTTTTACTTTCCTCACTTTAACAAAATAAAGACGATGATGGTTTAAGATTTTAGATTCTGATATGTGGTCTTCATTTTTCATCCAGATTTGCTGGCTCAGCCAAACATCTCCTCTCCACCCCATTGGACGGGGTTTCTGAGGCCACGCAGCAGGGACTGCGAGTGCTCATGGGCTCCGACTTCACCATCAGACTGCTCCATCCTGCCCCAGTACCCAGGAGGCCTCTTCCAGTTCATCTTCAACACCCCCGACCCAGAGCAGAAGAACTACACCCTGCCAGCTGTCAATCACTCGGCCCACTTCCTGTTCTCTGCTGCAGACCCCACCCACCGGGGGGATACGCTGTGTTTACTACCTCTATGTTTTCTCCCATAACTTCTCTTCTGAGAGCCGGCCGCTCCATCTCACTCCGCAGGTAACGTTATAGACAATCTAGATCAAATGACTGCATGGAATACATGCATCAGATATTAATCTGACTAGATTAGATAAACAGTCATGAGGTGCCAACTGTTTTCCATGTTTTAAACACCACCATGTTTCTGCTACTGGTCAGAATAATCTCCTGAATGAAAGGATGGATAAAAGCCTTGCAACATGGGACGAAGTATAACGTCCAAATGAAGGTGGATTTAAGGCTGCTGAAGTCTGTTTAACCTTGTGTTTGTCCTTCCGGGTTAAAAAATTGACAGAAATTTGACATTTTTTTCCCTTTTTCAGATTTTTTTTAGTTTTCACTAACACCACCTTACTAGTTTTACAGTACTTTTTGGAATTTATGGTCAATAACCCTCATTTATATGGAATTATACCTAATATTTGAGTTAAAAAAGCAGGAATTATGAATTATTTTGACTAATAGTCAAGATCAGAGGAATGAAAGTGATCATTTGTATTTTCAAAGAGCGTTGTATGGAATTCTGTCCATTTTTTTGTGGTAATTTGGTTAAAGAGAAACTCATATTTCAGATAAAGACATTTTTTAAAGGGGTCAGATTTGACCCAGTGACAACAGAAGGGTTTACTGCATTTTAAATTTGCATTTATTTGTTGATTAACCCGATTTAGTTTGAATCAGCCGGTTTATATAAACTATTTGACTGTATGAAAACACATTCAGCGTTTATGAGCGTCCATCAGAATGATTGTAAATGTGTTTCAGCCTCTGTAACACATCTGGTCATCAGACTGGTGGTCCTGGTGCTGCTGGTCCTCGTGTCCGCTGCTGCCCTGTTTTGCTACGTCAAGGTACTAAACACACACACACACACCCACACCCACCACTATACACTTCTATGTATCAATTTATGTAGGGCCTAATACTGTATCTGAAGTCTCTTATATAGACCTTATTGGTCCCCTAATACTGTATCTGAAGTCTCTTTATATAGACCTTAGTGGTCCCCTAATACTGTATCTGAAGTCTCTTTTATATAGACCTTAGTGGTCCCCTAATACTGTATCTGAAGTCTCTTTTATATAGACCTTAGTGGTCCCCTAATACTGTATCGTGAAAGCAAACTGTAACATCAATAAAGAGAAAAACGACATAGTAGAAGCCCTTTCACATAGTAATTGAATAAAACTGCATTTCTAGAAGAAAAAAAAATATCACCAGTCATGATGTTGTGATGGTGGACACCCTGGTAGATATGCAGATATTCTGTCTTTTTCCTTTCATCTGCTGTAACGTGCTTCTTCTATAACTTCTGTCATCTCTTCCACTAATTCCTCTTGTCCCGGCCCAAGCAGCACTCAAAACATCTAATTAACCGGCCCAGGGTTTGACAGAGAGACTGAATAAGATCCTGATATAAAAAGAAGTAACATCTGAACTGGCCTCCACGCTGCTTTGTACTGGTCACTGACCCTGTGTTGGAAGAGCAGCGCATCTCTTCTGGAGAAGAAACGGTTTCTAAGACATTTCCTGTCATGTTTCTCTAGGCCAGCAGAGGACAGACGCCAAGACCAGAGGACAAGATGGAGCTGGATCACCTGGGTGGTGCTGAGGACCTGCTGGGTGAAGAGGCAGGAGGAGCGCAGGGCCCAGAGTAGGATCTCCCAGCCAGATGGAGGACTCGGCTCTCACAGCCAGACCAGAGCAGTTCAGGCGTGGGATGATATCAGGAGGAGCTTTCCTAGAGAAGACCCAGACAGACACACAGCTACATCAACAAACCTTTAACCCTCGTGTTGTCTTCACATCGACCGGTTTTTCTGGGTCGAACTTTTAACATTTTGATGTTTTTTTTCTAAGCTTTTCTCAACGTTTTTGTAGATTTGTTTTTCCAATATTTTTGGGCACTTTTATTATGTTTTTGTATTGTTTAAGTTTTTTTCTCACATTTACCAATGTTTTTGTCACTTCTTTTAAGAAGTTTTTGTCACCTTTGGGGATTTTTCTGATTTGTCTGGTCACTTTTTTCAGCGTTTAAAAAAAAAGAAAATGTTTTTGTTGGATTTTTCTTGCGTTTTTGAAGCTTTTTACATCATTTGTCACTTTTTTCAACGTTCTTTGGTAATAATTGTGATATAGAATCCTTTTGTAAATGGGTCAATGACCCCGAGGACAACTTGCAAGGGTTAAACCATTGCAAAGGAACAATTATGGAATCCCATTGTACATTTGGGATTGTTTTCTGCATTGAGAAATATTGCCCCCCCCCTCAAAGAGGTTTTATCCGGGGTCTAAAGGAAAATCCCCAGCGCTAACACATCTTTGACTTCCAGCTGTCAACCCCCCGTCTCTAATATAGAACATCAGCATTACATTAAACAATTTTTATACTGTATATATGAACCTGTGTTGCTGAAATAAATTTGAATTGATAAGGATGATTTTGATAATTTGTTGTATTATGCTGTCCGTGTCTGATGAGACGAATTTGTGTTGATTAAACACACTGTCCTTCCAGGTGACGTGATGTGACTGAACTGTGAAGCTAAATAAACGCAGCCTTGCCCCCATGTACTCGGCCTTGTTATCCTTCTTGTTATCCAATTCAACAACTTAATTGTATTTATACACGAGCGCCATCTTGTGGTCACAGGGAGGAACTTCAACACCACATAAAGTCAATCTGAAGGAAACACTGGAGCTCGTCAGCATGGGACACAGTCAACAGAGAACTGGACTACAAAGCAAGATTTTGTGCTAACAAGGTAACTTCAGGTTCAACCCAGGGTGTTGTGCATCACTTGTTACCGGGTTAAATCATAGTGGTAACTAATGCTGAACACCTAACCTGCCAGGCAAACCCGGTTCCTTTCAAGATTCAAGTTATTCTGAGTCCCTCCCTGAACTGAACCGGGTTGTGCGAGTCACTTGAGTCAGCCTTGCTAGAGGAGAGCCCGAGCCGAAGCCAGCCTGCAATGTTCCAGACTGTCTGATCGAACTACTGCATGTATACACCAAACCTACAGTAGGCATGAATTTGAATTTGGCCTTGTCCGTGGGATGTCGGCCCGTTCTCACTCCTGCTTGGTCTTCGGCTCTCAGAGTCCCATGCTGAGACAAAGTCTGGCACGTGGGACCGGTTGAAGTCGCGGGAAACTCCGGTTATTGGTCAAACTTGCAATTAAGTTGCAGTGATTGGTCAAAAATGCGACTCACACCCAAGTCACGGTGATTGGTTGAATTTGCGTGACTTGGCATGATCGTGACATCGCGAAAAATCTTGGAGGGACTGAATCGACTCTCCTAAACACTCGAGGTCAAATGCCTAACCCCAACCAATCAGGGCCCTTGGTGAGGTCCTAGAGGAATTTGGGACACTAAACTGCAGGACCGCTGTTGTTAGGGTTAGTAAAGCTGGGTAACTGAAATACATCTAGAGCATGCTGATCTGGATTGTAGTAGGATACAGGTCTCAAACTCAACCAGAAACACAACTTGTGTGCATAAAAAACACAATAAAGTAAATCAACTTACAGGACGCACACATCATGGCTGGCTGGGGGGGAAAAAATGAGCAAGGTTTTATTTCTAGCCTCTGATTAAGTGGATTGATTTCACCTGAAGGGGGCGGGTCCTTCTGAAGGAGCGTTTGATTTTAACTCCCTGCCTCAGGTGTGGTCAGGTGGCCTCTGTGGTGAGCGTTGGAAGGCTTCAAAAAAGCAAAAAAAAAAAAAAGCATTAAAAACAGTATCAAAAAAGCATTGTAGGTATATGTATGTATGTATATATAAATATACATACATAGAACCCACACACATATATATATATATATATATATATATATATATTTTGATGGGTAATTTTGGGGCGTCTTATTCAATTTTATAGTATTGTAAAACAAATGGAAGTGTTGTTGAAATAGTATTGAGTAAAAGTCGACATATTCCAGTCTGTGATTATCATCAACATCCATTCCTTTAATTTTAGTCTCAATAATTCCTAATTTCTGCTTTTCTAACTCAAACATCAGGTATAATTTCCTATAAATGAGGTTTATTGAACATAAATTCCAAAATAACTGTAAAACTAAAGTTAATAGGTTAGTGTTACGTAGTGTTGAAAACGTCAAAAAAGTGACAAATATCAAAAATGTGGGAAAAAACAGAGAGAAACGTAAGAAAAGTTAAAAACGTCGATAAAAAGCATCAACTAAATTGTTAATTTTCAATTTTGTCGGGAACACAAGGGTTACATTTTTTATTTTTTATTTTAATAATTATTTGGTTAACCTACTAGAATATCTGACCTATTAAAGAGTGTCTTTATATAACCGACCTTGTGGTTTTAAGGAGGTTTTAAAGTCTTTTACTCACACCAGTGGTCCCCTTTGAGACCGTGACCCTCACACAGCCCATCCCAGGCCTGGTGCCCTCCAGGTCGGGCTGGGCGATATGCAGAAAATCACATTTATGTATTTATTTGATTAGGAATATGCACATTAATCAACATTTCTGTACATGCGCCAGTGTTAGCCTATCGGCTATTTTTCAACTTAGTCAAACACTTACAGGAGGAAGCTGGGGCCAGTCTGCCAGCAGAACACCATGAGGAGTGTTGGGCCGGAATGAAAGAGATCACCGGTGGGGGCAGAAAGGACAAACGCAGGGAGCCAGGCGAGAGCAAACGATCCTAAACTTCGACTTTCAATAGGTTTTAGCTCACAGCCATCCCCTGCCCCGTCGACTACCGCTCCACCAACCCCCACAACCCCCTCATTGCCTCCTCCCCCCCCCCTATTTTGTCCAACACCCCCCTCCTCACTCCTCAGCATCCTCCTGCGTCAGCCTCTCCCCCCCCCCCACTACAGCACTTTCCCCCCCCCCACTGACAACTTCAGCTTCCCCCCCTGCTTTACAGTTCACACTTGCCAGGTGATAGACAGCTGAGAGTCTACACCAGCGCAAAGGCTCTGGCACGGCGGCATCATCGCCCAAGTTCCTGAAACCTGCGCCAGTCAAGCTGTCTGGTTTTCTCCAGTACCTCTTCAACCTTGACCTGAAGCCTGCAGAGGGCCGCTTTTGTGGAATACTCCTGCCTGTCCCGGGATCCCCAGACGTCGACTCCATCTGGCCTTAAGGAATATACCGCCCATGTCTCTTCACATCTCAGTGATGAAGGTGCTGAGAGGCTGGTCTTGGCCTACCTATGCCGCAGGTGAGTTCTTCTCTGACCCTCTACATTTTGCCTCCAGCCTCGACTTGTGAGTGGCTGACGCTGTCCCCTATCTTCTGCAGCTAGCTCATTTTGCCCTTGATGGTGGTGGCGGCACGTAAGAATCACATTTTTTTTGTTTCTCCATGCATTCCCACCATCCGCCTCAGCTACTTGGTGATAAGCTGCGGGGATGGGTGGCGGTGCGTCATAGTCTCCTGGATCACTGACTAACCTGACAGCAGACAACAGTTCGTCCTCTGGCCGTGTCTGTCGGAATGTGGTGGTGAGTGGTACGGGGCCCCACAGGGGACTGTGCTGTCTCCTTTTCTGTTCACCTATACACCTCAGCTTCATTACAACTCAGAGTCATGTCACCTACAGAAGTTTTCTTCTGATGACTCTGCATTGTTGGTGGAGAAGGTATGGACAGGAGGGGGCGTACAGGCACGGTGTGACTTTGTGGAGTGGTCTGGTAAGACCACCTGCGCTGAACGTGGATAAGACCAGAAGGGTGGTGATCGACTTCGGAGGAAGGGAACGGCTCCAGCAGCCCCTATGCATTCGGAAGTGACGGGTCAGGTGGAGGTTACGATACCTGGGTGTCAACATCGACAGCAGGTGACTGGAAGGTCAACAGCACTGCTGTTTACAAGAGGGGATAGCAACTCTATTTTCCTGAGGAAGCTGTAGATCCTTCAAAACGTGGTGCAGCATGAGTTGGAGACCTTCTACCAGTCTGTTGTGCCAGTGCTCGTTCTCCTCCTCATCTGCGGGGCAGCAGCAATCTGAGACCAGCGATACAAACAGACTGAACAACTGAATCAGGAAGGGCTGGCTCCGGATCGGCTGCACCGGCCACATTTGAAGCTGTGGTGAGAGGAGGTCGCTGAACGACTGTTATCTATCCTGGAATAACCCGGCCCACCCTGCTCACCCCACACTGGGTTCCAACAGAGGAGCAGCTTCTCAAAGAGGCTCCGACAGTTTAAATGCCCGCACGGACCGCTACAGGAAATCATTCCTACCTCAGACAATAACTCTTCAACACGTCTCCCTGGTGGTAGATGAGACTCTGAGACACCACATACTACAATCGGCACTCGGCACGACTGGTCTATTTACAAAGCTGCACATTTTTTTTTTTTTTTTTTTTTTTTTTTTTTTTTTTTTTTTTCCATTGTATATACTTAAATATACTTGTTTCTTACATGCTTTAATTTTTTATTCTTATATTTCGGTGTTATTATAAATTATAGATTATTTCATGTATATTGTATTTATGTTATATTTTGTGTCCTTCTGACCACTGTAATTTCCCATTTTTTTGGGGATCATAAATTATCTATCTATCTATCTATCTATCATCTATCTATCGAGTCTACCTAAATATCATATCCTGACAAATACTCATGTCCGAGTAGGATGATTTCTGGGTTGACAAATGGTGCTCAAATGTGTTTGATAAACTATCAATCCGATATGTTAATTTAATGACAGTGGGGTGAAGGGGAATATCGAAACCGTGGGAAGTTGAGACAGTGCCCTCTTTACTCTATGCAGCTTTTTAAAACCGGAAAAGACACACTTACTTACATTTGTATGATATCCAAAATCTACGTCGATATCTAGTCTTGTTATGAATCAACAATATATATTGATACTCTTACATCTGGTAAGGATGCCTCCGGGGTGCCTCCCTAGGGAGGTGGTCCAGCATTCCGCTGGGAGTAGCCTCGTGGAGACCCAGGGACTAGTGGGGGACGTCCAGCTGGGAGGAGGCCTCGGGGGGAGACCCGACTATGTAGAAGGACGTGTCCCAGCTGGGAGAGGCCTCGGGGAAAAGACCTCAGGACTATGTGAGGGCGTCCAGCTGGGAGGAGGCCTCGTGTGGGAGACCCAGGACTATGTGGAGGGGCGGCCAGCTGGGATGAGCCTCGGGAAGACCCAGGATCTAATGTGGATGGACGTCCCGCTGAGGAGGCCCTCGTGGGAGACCCGGACGAGGTGGATGGATTTCCAGCGGGGAGAGGCCTTCAGGAAACCCGGACAGGTGGAGGGACGTCCAGCTGGGAGGAGGCCTCGGGAAGAACCACTAGGTGGAGGGACGTCCAGCGGGAGGAGGCCTCGTGGGTAGACCCAGTGACTAGGTGTGGGACGTCCACGGGCTAGGCCCCGGGTAAGACCCAGGACTATGTGAGTGACGTCCAGCTGGGGAGGCGGCCTCAGGGAGACCAGTACTAGGTGGAGGGACGTCCAGCGGGAGTAGGCCTCGGGTAATAACCTGACTAGGTGAGGTACTCCAGCTGTTGAGGAGGCCTCGGGGGGACCCAGGACTAGGTTGACGGGACGTCCCCGTTTATGATGAAACATTACAAAGTGCACTTGAACTGGCAGCTTCCTGGTAGCGAACCTGAGAAAACCATGAAACCTGTAAGGAGATTAAAGATAGAGATGAACCTGCACCATCTGAGGAGAGCTGAAAGACTTGATGAGGTCAAGAGACCTGAAGACGATCGAGAGGCAGGGACACACCAACTGGACATGGTCCGTGTACTGGTGGTGTGCATCGTTGCTGTCTGACTCAGGTCAGGACTTCACCTGTTTACAACTACAGTACAGCTGTCCTGGATTGTTGTTTGTTGTTTTTTTCTATTACTTTGATTATTTTTAAAAACTGTCCATTGTTTCTGGATGTTTGATTTGAGAACGTGCGCCGCTTGTTATCGTGAGTGCAATAAAAGTTAAAGCCAAAAAGTACTTTAACCGTCATGTTGTTTTTGCTTCAATTGACACCGTTTGAAGTTAATTGTTTTTGTTTTTCTGTCAAAAAAAATGCCGTCGAAAAAGCTGAAAATATCAACATTATAAATATCAAAAAGCTTTGGAAAAAACACCAAAAACATAAAAAAAGAACCCACAACCTTAAAAAAGTGACGAAAAATTTTTTTTCATGGTTGACGGGCAGACAACACAAGGGTTAATAAAGTGTGATTGGAGGCCGGGATGGGAAACCAACCTTCAGGCGACAATAATTTTTCAATGTGTCTATTAATATTTCAGTAATAATACAGCGCAGAATGTGGTTTAGATATTGGCAGAATAGGAAGAGTCTCCCCTTTGTGTCCAAAACCCGATGGATGGAATTTCACCAAAATTGGTACAGGTGGTCTGGGGGCGAGTAGTAACCAGGGTCTGAAGTGTCATATTGATTGGTGCATGTGGGCGTGGCTGATTTAGCACAAAAAATATTTCTTTTCTCAAATTAATGGGGGCAGAAACTAGCTAGAGACATTAAAATGTTTACCATTACGGATGGGGATGTGGTAATGTGCCCCGAAAAATGTGACGATTTGGCCTAATGGTGACGCTATAACTTGGGCTTTAACTTTGAAAGGAAACGCCCTTCACACGCTGAGTCCAATTGATTCAAACGTCCATCTCTACGGAGGACCAGACGGTTCAATACAAATACATCAGCAACAACGAAGATGAGTATGTTGATGACAGTAAGGGCCGGCTGATGAGCAGGAGGTATGTATGTTTGAGAAGGAAGTGAAACATGGCTAATTCCTGGCTAATTATGATTACTGTCGCTATGTGGTTGTCCCAAATAAGCAATAAGGGTCAATATCTTTGTACTTTCATAAGTATGCATAATCTGCCATTTAGGCTACAAGTTTTGGTTGTGTGTGTGTGTGTGGGGGGGGGGGGGGGGGGGGGCTAAGACTGAGGACATGCAACAAAACCATAGACTGTTCAAATGGTAATATACAGTCTATGAACAAACCTTTTACATAAAAAGTTACATGTAAATATTCAGTCCCACAGCTCTTATTTTTTATTTATTTTATTTGTTTATTCTATATGTCTGTCCGAAAAAAGCCTTGACTGAATCAAGTTCCATTTTTGAGGCAGACTAACCTTCGGACATGGTAGAAGCTGAAATCACATTTTAGCGGTGGTAACAAGGACTGGATTGGTTTATGAATCGAGGGCCGGGCTCTCCCGCAGACATCAATCCCTTTGAGGTAAAACCCGTCACATCTATTCTAGTAAGTGAACGGTACTGCAATTATTGAAGAAACATTCAGTGATTACAAGATGTCACTTGACTGGCCGTTCCTCTGTTAGCAAAACGAGAAACCACCCAGAACCTGATGAGGAGATTAAAGATAATATAGGAACGCAAACATCTTAGAGCTGGAAAGACTCGTATAAGATCAAGAGACCTGAAGACGACAGAGAGGCAGGGGACACACCGACTGGACATGGGTCGTGTACTGGTGCAGAATTCCACCAAAATTGGTACACATGGTCTGGGGGCGAGTAGTAACCAGGATCTGAAGTGTCATATTGATTGGTGCATGTGGGCGTTTAGCTTTTTTTAGATGTAAAAACTTCATATTTTGTTATGAACAAAATCTTAAAACTGGCATTATGTAGTCAGAAATATTTAATCGTCTTTATAACTACACCATAAGGATATCGTATAGAGCAGGGGACTTCAACGTTTTTTTAAGGCAAGGACCACTTAACTTAAAGGTCCCATGACATGGTGATCTTTGGATGCTTTTATATAGACCTTAGTGGTCCCTAATACTGTATCTGAAGTCTCTTTTATATAGACCTTAGTGGTCCCTAATACTGTATCTGAAGTCTCTTTATATAGACCTTAGTGGTCCCCTAATACTGTATCTGAAGTCTCTTTTATATAGACCTTAGTGGTCCCCTAATGCTGTATCTGAAGTCTCTTTATATAGACCTTAGTGGTCCCCTAATACTGTATCTGAAGTCTCTTTTATATAGACCTTAGTGGTCCTAATACTGTATCTGAAGTCTCTTTTATATAGACCTTAGTGGTCCCCAATACTGTATCTGAAGTCTCTTTATATAGACCTTAGTGGTCCCCTAATACTGTATCTGAAGTCTCTTTTATATAGACCTTAGTGGTCCCTAATACTGTATCTGAAGTCTCTTTTATATAGACCTTAGTGGTCCCTAATACTGTGTCTGAATCTCTTTTTATATAGACCTTAGTGGTCCCCTAATACTGTATCTGAAGTCTCTTTATATAGACCTTAGTGGTCCCCTATACTGTATCTGAAGTCTCTTTTATATAGACCTTAGGGGTCCCCTAATACTGTATCTGAATCTTTTTTATATAGACCTTAGTGGTCCCCTAAACTGATCTGAAGTCTCTTTTATATAGACCTTAGTGGTCCCCAAATACTGTATCTGAAGTCTCTTTTATATAGACCTTAGTGGTCCCCTAATGCTGTATCTGAAGTCTTGTCGATGGGTCCTGGAGTGTGCTCTAGACCTACTCTATCTGTAAAGTGTCTTGAGATAACTCTTGTTATGAATTGATAATATAAATAAAATTGAATAGAAATTAAAATTGTCACAGGATAGGCACCAAAACACAACAAACCCCTCCAGCCAATCACAGACAAGATGGTTGGGGGGGGAGGGGGTTGGGGTTACCGACAGTAAGTCAGTCATGACAGTTACGGAAACACGGGGGGAGGGGCAATCTTACTGGGTGTTTTTTTGGAACTTCATGACAGAAGTGACGTCGTGCAGGAACTCAGAGCACCTTTAAGGATCTGAATACAAAGACACATACTCTGTCTGAGCATATTGTGATGGAGATTGTGCGTGCAGCTCACAGCGACCGACAATTACATTTCTTGATAGCCGTAAAACTCTCGTGGCTGCAGTTAATATAACGAGAGGAGGTTTAAAAACCGTCAGTTTGTGTTTCGATGGCTTGTTTGAATAATAACTGTAGAAAGTGTAAATGTCTCTGCCTGACCCGTCCAGAGCAGGACACATTTTTCATTTATTTTTTGTTTCTTTTAGGATTCCTCCCAGGTTTCCAGACAGAGGGAAAAGGTAAAACGGAGAAACTAGATATAAATGAAGAACTACACAGGAGATTATTTTACTTAAATTACTCTCTTGTTGCAAAGAAACTCTCACACACTGTCTGACTTGATAAATTTATAATGGTTTTTAGGTTTAGTACCAAAACTAACCAGTTCTTAAAGTTATCTTTACAAGTTAGAGTGTGCGGGAGTTTCTTTTAAACCTTTGACCTACTCGTCTCTCTCCTACTCACCTGTCTCATGCAATAGATGTACCAAATATTTCTCTGTCCTAATTACTCCCTCACCTGTGTTCAGATATTGGTGATATGCGGTTGATGGGAGGATCCAGCCGCTGTTCTGGTGTGCTACGGATGAAGAGCCAGGGAGTGTGGAGAGATGTGGAGGACTGGAGCTGGAACCTGAAGTCAGCAGACAGAATTTGCAGACATCTGGACTGTGGCTCTGTGGTTCAAGCTTCAACAAAAAGACGTTCAAAACCTTCTAGCAGAATCCCACCTTCCTGTCCCGAGTCTGGACCTAAATTAAAGAAATGTTTAACAAAGAGGTCCCAGGTTGAGGCTACCAGTTTGGAGATCATCTGCTCAGGTAACAACCATCAGTAACACAACAACACAAATTCCAAAGAAAGCTCAAATGTAGGTTTGTTGTTGAGGCTCATGGTGAGTTCATCTTACATCAGCTCCCAGAGGGGGACGGTCTCTGAACTGGCCTGTAACAACGCGTTATGTAATAAAAACTTATTAACTAAAATTTCAAAATGTAATGCATTTATAATTCATTATGTAATAACAATCACATTGGTAAAAATTTTCACATTAGTATTAAACAACGTTACAGAGCTCCCGTGACCCCCAGGTGGAAGTTGTAGGTAGATGATGCAGAGCTCCGTCAACAATCAGTAGTTTGTAGTTCAGGTTACCTGATGAAGGGACTTGAAGGGGACCTCTGTCTGATTCTCTCTCTCTGTTCTCCAGACTCTGTCAGGTGGTGAATGGGACCCAGTGTGTTCAGGCAGACTGGAGGTAAGTCACCAGTCTAACCAGACTGGTCCTCAGTGTGTGAAGAAGACTTGACCTGCAGGATGCAGAGGTGGTCTGCAGGGAGCTTGGCTGTGGGGCTCCTTCGGTCCTCAAGGGGGCGCTCTATGGAGACATGGAGGCTCCAGTGTGGACCAAAGAGTTCCAGTGTAGAGGCCATGAGTCTGGCTCTGCTGGACTGTGACAGCTCAGATAGAAACACCTGCTCTTCTGGTAAGCTGCTGGACTCACCTGCTCAGGTAGAGGAGAGGAGCTGTAGCTTTGAGTTGAGTTTATTTTAATAATGTGACATGATCTATTTTTACTATTTACTCTTGTCTGCTCAGAGCCCGATAATTTCCAGTTGGCGAGAGGATCCAGTCGCTGTGCTGGTGAACTGGAGATGAAGAAAGATGGAAAGTGGAGTGAAGTGGATGTTAAAGATTCTCACTGGAACCTAAAGGCAGCAGATGTAGTGTGTAGACATCTTGACTGTGGCTCTGTGGTTTCAACAGAGAGGAAAGGGACGGGGTGGTTCACAGGAATGTGGTGGATTAGCTCAACTTGTCTTCAATCCAAGTCTGCAGTTAGGGAGTGTATATTCACAAAGACATACCCTTCCTATTCCTTCCTGGAGATCATCTGCTCAGGTAACACCTCACCAGGCAACACTCCCCAAGTAGTCCCCAAGTACTGTATCTGAAGTCTTTTCTATAGACTTTAGTGGTCCCCCCCCAGGTTAGAGCTGAGCCCCAAATGTTAATGTCCGCCCCTGGGTGAAACACGTTTTACTTTCCTCACTACACATTACACACATTACATTCTTGATATGTGGTCTTCATTTTTCATCCAGATTTGCTGGCTCAGCCAAACATCTCCTTCTCCACCCACATTGACGGGGTTTCTGAGGCAACGCAGCAGGGACTGCGAGTGCTCATGGGCTCCGACTTCACCATCAGCTGCTCCATCCTGCCCCAGTACCCAGGAGGCTCCTTCCAGCTCATCTTCAACACCCCAGACCCAGAGCAGAAGAACTACACCCTGCCAGCTGTCAATCACTCGGCCCACTTCCTGTTCTCTGCTGCAGACCCCACCCACCGGGGGGAGTACCGCTGTGTTTACCACCTCTATGTTTTCTCCCATAACTTCTCTTCTGAGAGCCGGCCGCTCCATCTCACTCTCGCAGGTGACGTTATAGACAATCTAGATCAAATGACTGCATGGAATACATGCATCAGATATTATCTGACTAGATTAGATAAACAGTCATGAGGTGCCAACTGTTTCCATGTTTTAAAACACACAATGTTTCCTGCTACTGGTCAGAATAATCTCATGAATGAAAGGAAGGAAAAAAGCCTTGCAAACTGGGACTAAGTATAACGTCCATATGAAGGTTTATTTAAGGTTGCTGAAGTCTGTTTAACCCTTGTGCTGTCCTTCCGGGTTAAAAAATTGACAAAAAATTGACATTTTTTTCCCTTTTTCAGACTTATTTTAGTTTTCACTAACACCACCTAACTAGTTTTACAATACTATTTGGAATTCATGGTCAATAACCCTCATTTATATAGAATTATACCTGATATTTGAGTTAAAAAAGCCGGAATTCAGAAATTATTTTGACTAAAAGGTCAAGATCAGAGGAATGAAAGTGATCATTTGTATTTTCAAAGAGCGTTGTATGGAATCCTGTCCATTTTTTTGTGGTAATTTGGTTAAAAGAAACTCATATTTCAGATATAGACATTTTTTAAAGGGGTCAGATTTGACCCAGTGACAACAGGAGGGTTTACTGCATTTTAAATTTGCATTTAGTTGTTGATTAACCTGATTTAGTTTGAATCAGCTGGTTTATATAAACTGTTTGACTGTATGAAAACACATTCAGCGTTTATGAGCGTCCATCCAGAATGATTGTTAATGTGTTTCAGCCTCTGTAACACATCTGGTCATCAGACTGGTGGTCCTGGGCTGCTGGTCCTCGTGTCCGCTGCTGCCCTGTTTGGCTACGTCAAGGTAACACACCACACACACACACACACACACACACACAACACACACACACCACACACCCACACAACACCACACGTATTAATTTATATAGACCTTAGTGGTCCCCTAATACTGTATCTGAAGTCTCTTTTATATAGACCTTAGTGGTCCCTAATACTGTATCTGAAGTCTCTTTATATAGACCTTAGTGGTCCCTAATACTGTATCTGAAGTCTCTTTATATAGACCTTAGTGGTCCCCTAATACTGTATTGTGAAAGCAAACTAACATCAATAGGAGAAAAACGGCAAAGTAGAAGCCCTTTCACATAGTAAGTGAATAAAACTGCATTTCTATCAGAAAAAAGAAATGTCACCAGTCATGATGTTGTGATAGTGGACACCCTGGTAGATATGCAGATATTCTGTCCTTTTCCTTTCATCTGCTGTAACGTGCTTCATCTATAACTTCTGTCGTCTCTTACACTAATTCCTCTTGTCCCGGCCCAAGCAGCACTAAAGGAATCTAATTAACCGGCCCAGGGTTTGACAGAGAGACTGAATAAGATCCTGATATAAAAAGAAGTAACATCTGAACTGGCCTCCACGCTGCTTTGGACTGGTCACTGACCCTGTGTTGGAAGAGCAGCGGATCTCTTCTGGAGAAGAAAAGGTTTCTAAGACATTTCCTGTCATGTTTCTCTAGACCAGCAGAGGACAGACGCCAAGACCAGAGGACAAGATGGAGCTGGATCACCTGGGTGGTGCTGAGGACCTGCTGGGTGAAGAGGCAGGAGGAGCGCAGGGCCCAGAGTAGGATCTCCCAGCCAGATGGAGGACTCGGCTCTCACAGCCAGACCAGAGCAGTTCAGGCGTGGGATGATATCAGGAGGAGCTTTCCTAGAGAAGACCCAGACAGACACACAGCTACATCAACAAACCTTTAACCATCGTGTTGTCTTCACATCGACCGGTTTTTCTGGGTCAAAAATTCTACATTTTGATGTTTTTTTTCTAAGCTTTTCTCAACGTTTGTGTAGATTGTTTTTCCCATTTTTTTGGGCCCTTTTATTAAGTTTTTTTCTCACATTTACCAATGTTTTTGTCACTTTTTTTTTTACAAGTTTTTGTCACCTTTGGGGATTTTTCCGATTTGTTTTGGTCACTTTTTTCAGCATTTAAAAAAAAAAAAGAAAAAAAAAATGTTTATGTTGGATTTTTCTCGCGTTTTTGAGTCTTTTTCCAACATTTTTAACTTTTTTCAACGTTCTTTGGTCATAATTGTGATATAGAATTCTTTGTAAACGGGTCAATGACCCCGAGGACAACAGAAGGGTTAAACCATCGCAAAGGAACAATTATAGATCCCAATGTACATTTGGGATTGTTTCTGCATAGAGAAATATTGCCCCCCCAAAGAGGTTTAGCCGGGGTCTAAAGGAAAATCCCAAGCGCTAACAACTCTTTGACTTCCAGCTGTCAACCCCCCCCCATTGCATAGCATTACATTTAAACAATTTCATAAGCAGTTGAAAGTTCCTTGCAGTCACCCTAAAAACCAGTCCACGTCTGTGTTTTGGTCCAGGGGTTTTTAACCCTTGTGTTGTCTTCCGTTAACCATGAACTGGTCCTTCCAGGCCAAATTGAAAATGATTCTTTTTTGTGCTTTTACAATGTTTTGCCATTTTTTTCTGCATTTCTTTATCACTTTTTCCATGGTATAAAAAACCTGAGCTGGTTTAATGATAGATTTCACACTTGTTCTTGGAATTCATGGTCAACAAAGCTTATTTATATCAAATTATACATGAGTTTTTTGTTTAAAAAGGGCAGACATGAATTATTTTGGATCAGAGGATGTTGAGTGGATCACAGATGGTACATGTCAAGTTGAGTCCGGATACTGTTTAAAACCATTAAAAAAAAGAATTAAAATGCTATAAGAGTATTAAAACACCCCAAAAATTTAATGAAAGGAATCATTAATGTTACCTGAAAAATGTTGTAAAGAATCATCCATGTTATTTTTGGGAAATTTGGTAGAAAGAAATCCATATTTCCGATATAAAACACTGTGAAAGGGGTCAATATGACCCGAGGACAACACAAGGGTTAAACCTTTTGCAGGAGTAACATTACACATCTGTAGCCCTCAAAACCACTTTATCAGGAGGACTCGGGTGGACCAACTGGACCTGGGTACGGTCGCAATGTTCAAACTCATCAAACCGATTTGGACGTTGGGCCCAAGTGAAAGTAAATACAGATAATGTCATCATGTATTAGGGCATAAAAAAAGATATCAAGATACTGTGGATCCACAGACCCCCCCGCTCAAATATATGAACAACTTTTTAAACTTAAATTCTTAGGGAAAACCTGCTCTGATGTTTCACAATAAAAGCCCCCGGGCTCAGAAGCACTCTCTCCCTTTCCTGGTAGGTTTTTAGGTGGAAAGAGAGTGGAAAGTTGCCTTTGTAATTAATTAACAACTTCTGTCTGGCTGTGTGTTTTTACATATTTTATACTGCTATATGAACCTGTGTTTCTGAAAAACTTTGAATTTATAAGGATATTTGAATAATTAGTTGTATTTTTTTGTATAACCTGCTGAGTGAACTGTTGTTTTCAAACATATAATCTGCAGGCCAGGTAAAGAAAAGAGGTTTGTGTGTTTGTTTTCAACCCGTTCTACACTCCAAACCGTAAAATGTGGACGTTTGACAGCGGTGATGAGACAAAAAAAAAGA
Organism: Etheostoma spectabile; assembly: GCF_008692095.1. Lineage (NCBI taxonomy): Eukaryota > Metazoa > Chordata > Actinopteri > Perciformes > Percidae > Etheostoma > Etheostoma spectabile. Next base: position 26,544,811 of record NC_045748.1, on the reverse strand, counting down.
AAATTTGGTCCCTCGTGTGTCCTTAACCGTCCGTTTTTGAACCGTAAGCCCCCCCCCACACGAGCTTTCCCTCACCAACAGCGTCAAAACGGACGCCAATACGCAACAACAAAGGGTGTGTTATATGACTCTAAAGGAACTTTTTTTGTCATATAATAACAAAGGCACCTGAGCAAGCGTCCATTTTTACGAGATGGGAGTGAGAATGGGGTTTGAGTTTAGTGTCCCAATTCCACTTTGGCCAAAACCAGGACCCGCCGATGGTTGGGGTTAGGCATTTGACCTTGAGTGGTGAAATTTAGGATGGCCGATTGGTCAGGGGATAGGAGTGCAAAAATGGGGGGTAACATTACGGGAATTGGGGACTTTTAAAAACGCACATTTAACAAGAAAGATGGCGTTACCGGTAGCTTGCTCATTCATGAAAAACCCACGTATTGCCAATTAGACAAGTGTATCTTTAACTCTATTTTTTTTTTCTGATGAACAAGATGAGTCGTGTGATGAAGGAAAGAAAGTGATGATGGAGTTGCTAATTTTTACCTTTTGCTTGAAAAAATTGTCAGCCATCATTTTAGGTCTTCTAATTTCAGAGCAGATCAATAACACATTCAAAAGTCAAAAGTTGCAGTTTCATAAAGATGAATCTGTTTATAAGCCTTTTTTTTTTTGTCCTCATTGCTCTGCCATGCATGTCGCCTGTTTACCATATTTGCAAAGGGGACAATTTAGATTTAAAATATAAATAAATGTTTCCAAATATACTCAATTTGTAATGATTAAACACACTGTACTTCCAGGTGACATTTGTTGTGACTGAACTGTGCAGCTAAATAAAAGCAGCCTTGCCCCCATGTACTCTGCCTTGGTATTCCTTCTTATTATCCAATTCAACCATTTAAATGGATCTATACACAAGCGTCATCTTGTGGTCACATGGAGGAACTTCAACACCACATAAAGTCAATCTGAAGGAAACACTGGAGCTCGTCAGCATGGGACGCAGTCAGCCTGTACTTTGTTACTTTTACTTAAGTGTAGAAGTTAAATCAGTACTTCTACTTTTACCAGAGTATTTTTTAACACAAGTATCTGTACTTCTACTTGAGTACGGGAAGTGAGTACTTTTGCCATTTCTGCTCTCCAGCTCCTCCTGCAGCTCACCTGTATACAGTATGTCCTGCACCTACTGGAGTGGGAGGTGAACTGTGCTGCGTCTCCCCCATCTGTAGCACTGACGATAATTGCAGAAACAGGCCAGATCATTTCAAAATAAGTTTTTTATTTGTGTATTCTTCCTGAAAGTGACTTGAAATGTTAATTTGTTATTGCTGTATTTATTTGATACATCTGAATTGCACTTTCTAACTGTAAGATTAAAGGGAGAAGAGCTTGGATATGAAACAAGAGCGTTTTAATTATTTTGCCTACTACTGTTAAAAAAAAGCAAATATAGCTAGGCTACTCTTTTTACATTTCCTTTGTTTATGTTAAGTTTTTATTACTTTACTACTTTACTACTTTGTGTCAATAGGTAATTATACATCTTAGCATACAAATATGACGTGCGGAGTTCCCCAAGGCTCCATCCTGGGGCCTCTTCTGTTTAACATCTACATGCTTCCACTGGCTCAGATTATGGAAAACAACAAAATAAGTTACCATAGTTATGCACACGACACACAAATTTACATAACCTTATCACCAGGGGACTATAGTCCAATACAAAAACTGACTAAGTGTATCGAACAAATTAACGGCTGGAAGTGCCAGAACTTTCTGAAATTAATTTAAGGAAAAACCGAGGTGGTTGTTTTTGGAGCAAAAGAGGAACGATTAAAAGTCTGCTCTCAGCTTCAAACAACAATGTTAAAAACAACAGACAAAGCCAGAAATATTGGTGTAGTCATGGACTCAGACCTGAACTTTAACAGCCACATTAAGACCATCTTTACAGGTCTCCCAAAAAAAAAAAAAGAAGCTGATCAAAATGCTGCTGCTCGAGTCCTCACTAAGACCAGAGACTGGATCACATCAATCCAGTCCTCACTAAGACCAAAGAGACTGGATCACATCACCCCAGTCCTCACTAAGCCCAAGAGACTGGATCACATCACTCCAGTCCTCACTAAGACCAAGAGACGGATCACATCACTCCAGTCCTCACTAAGACCAAGAGACTGGATCACATCACTCCAGTTCTCATAAGACCAAGAGACTGGATCACATCACTCCAGTCCTCACTAAGACAAGAGACTGGATCACATCCCTCCAGTCCTCACTAAGACCAAAGAGACTGGATCACATCCCTCCAGTCCTCACTAAGACCAAGAGACTGGATCACATCCCTCCAGTCCTCACTAAGACCAAGAGTGTGGGTCACATCACTCCAGTTCTTACTTAGACCAAGAGACTGGATCAAAACACTCCCGTCCTCCTAAGACCAGGGGACTGGATCACATCACCCCAGTCCTCACTAAGACCAAGAGACTGGATCACATCACTCCAGTTCTGAAGTCTTTACACTGGCTTCCTGTGACTCAAATAATTGATTTCAAAGTACTTTTGCTAGTTTATAAATCACTCAATGGTTTAGGACCAAAATACATTTCTGATCTACCACTACGCTATGACCCCCCCAGACCTCTCAGGTCATCTGGGACAGGTCTGCTACTACACTATGACCCCACCAGACCTCTCAGGTCATCTGGGACAGGTCTGCCACTACACTATGACCCCCCCAGATGTCTCTGGTTATCTGGGAAAGTTCTGCTTTCTGTCCCTAGAGTCAGAACTCAACAGGGGAAGCAGCGTTCAGTTTCTATGCTCCTCATATCTGGAACAAACTCGCAGAAACCTGCAGATCCGCTGCTACTCTCAGTTCTTTTTGATGTTGTCTGTTATGGTTGGGGTCCAGCTGGCCGTCAGTTTTTTTTGTTTTGTTATTTTCACTGCACTTGAGGGATGTTTACCTTCATAACACAGGGAACACCACAATGCTTTTTAATCTTTTTTATTCTAAGGTTGTTACTTTTCAGAAGAATAAAAAAAACATGAATATTGTTTTACATATATGCTCAAAGTGCGTATTGAAGTCACTTACTTCTTTTTCTAGTTGTTGTCCCTTTCTGATTGTTCTGTATGAATATTAATCGTACAAAGATATTTAGAATTAGACATAGCTTATAGAGATTTGTGCATATGGTTGTAAAACATGTTCTCACATTTTAAATAAGGGTTTGAAATTAAGCCTATAGGGAACATTTCCCGAGGAGCATTATTCCCTCTGCTCACTTTTAAGGCAAAGTAGGCTAAACAAATTATAATACAATTTATTCATATTGTGCTTTACATGGTAGGTTACTTAAAGACACGTTACAGTAAAACCAGCACATTTATCACAAAACCAGAGAACAGAACTAGCATATTTAAAGCAATTAAAACACAGTGTAGCTAAACTTTGTAAAAAAAAAAAAAAAAAAAAAAAAAGTGTTGTGACTAGTAGGCCAAGTAGATATTTTACACCCTACACATTCAGTCGGGTCCGCTATGTTGGGCTTTTTCTCCATTTGATAAGAGCCGTATTCCCTTTCTGCATATAAATTCTTCCCCTCCTCGTTACTTCCATTAGAAGATGCTGCTCATTGGGTGAAACATACAGCGCATGCGTCTTCTCATCTCTGCATCGGTAAATCTGTGATCGATACCGTGGTCTATTTAAGAAAGCCGTAAACGTGCACTTATTCCAGTTATCTCCACCTGGCTGGACATAGCTCCACCTGTTCATCCTGGTTATCTCCACCTGGCTGGACATAGCTTCACCTGTTCATCCTGGTTATCTCCACCTGGCTGGACATAGCTTCACCTGTTCATCCTGGCTCGGCAAACGTGCAACCGATTAAGCCGCGATGAGCAGGTCACACTAAGTCAAGCTGCGCTTTTTCACTTATCCTGGATATCTTTATTCTACTTTTGTGCAACAGGCCCCTGCCTTGTCCTCTGTTTGTTTGGTGTTTTCTTCCCCCTCTCTCCTGTCTGAAACCAGCTGATTACACACACCTGCCTACCATCCGCAATCATCGATCCTCGCAGCCACACCTGCCCGTCATCACCGGCTCCCGCCGTCCACACCTGCCTGCCATCATCATCAACATCTAGATATCTACCCGGCTCTTCACCCACGCTTCACCTGATCGTTGCTTCAGCTGCATTGGTGAACTCCGAAGCTTCTTTAAAAAGAGTCCACTCCTAGTGTTTCCCTGTGTGATTTATGTACTTCCCCTCGTTGTGTTTCTTTTCATTTTCACTCTCCCCCGGTCAGTGGTTCAGACCCCGGTCCCCCCCTTTCCCACGCTGCCCCCAACCCCATCCCTCTCAGCCCCTTTGCCCGGGGCCCCTTTTCTAAAGGTGGGCCCTACTTCTGAACGAAAACAAACTTTATTTGGGGTTATTTCCCCAAAAGGGTGTGGGACCCCGATTTTACAGTAAAATCTAAAAAAACATTTTTGAACTTTTGGGGTTTTTTGCCGGGGTTAAAAAAAACCTCATGACGATATAAAATTTAAGTCACATGACCCTCTGGGCCCGGGGTGGATGGATGGAGGGTTTAAAACATGGTTCGGGTTTCATTTCAACAAAGTTTGGGTTCCGGGGCATAATATTTTGTTCCCCCCCCCCTTTAAATTGTGTGGGGGGCGGCGGTTTTATAACTTTTTCTATCTGGCTTTAAAATAAACCAAACTCTTTGCTTTTTATTTTTAAACTTTTTTAAACTGCTTTTTAATTTTTTAATTTTCTTGTACTAAAAATGAAAACCTTTATTTTTTAATATTTTCGTTAGGAAAAGGGCATTTGAATTCCCCTGTTGCTAAAATGTCCCTATACAAAAAAGCTCCCTTTCCAAAAGTATTTCCCTTTTGGGAAAAACATCAAAAATAAAATTTTTTTAAAAAAATTTTTGGATCAATCCTTTGGGGTTCCCCCCCCCCCCCCCCCCCGGATTTCTTTTGACTGAGTATTTTTTAAAAAAAAAGGTTTGGTTTCAGCTCTCCTTACTCGCTTTTGGGGTCATCCTTATGCCCCAACAAAACCAAAACAAATTCGGGAGGGCATGAAAAATGGAGGACTCTCCAGGGGGCAGTTTGATCGGTTTCTATATGGGATTTTTATTTGTAAAAATTAATATTTTATATTCCACAAAAAAAAAGTAGCCATTATGGTCACATTTATCTCACATTTTTATATTTGTTTTAAAATTTGAATTTAACTAAAGCTCCTTGCACTTTTCCCCCCAAAAATAAATTTAAAGGGAGGGAGATTTTAAATTTTCCCCAAAAGATCGGGGGGTTTAAACTGCGGGAGACTGTGAGTGAGAAGGGAAGAAAAATGTCTAACCCCCAAATTTATCTTTGGGCCCCAAAAACATTTCCTTTGCTTTTTAGAACATACGGTACCCAAGTTGATCTGTACCGGACCTGCAAACCTTTGACTGCACTTCCTGTTAAGCGGCCAAAACCACAAAAACCAAAGAAAATTTAAAAGAAAGGGGAACTGTACATTGGGAAAGGTGACGTTTAAAGGTCAAACCTAAAGACGATAAAGGCAGGGACACCCCAAAATGGCATGGGTCGTGTACGGGCTGTTCATGTTTCTCTGGAGCTCGGTAGGACTTCAACCGTTTAACCCCAACACTTCTGATTTTGTTTTTTGGGTTTTTCTATTATTTTGGATAGAACGGAAATTGCGGAGGGGGGAGGAACTCCGCTTGTTATAGAGTGCAATAAAACGTTAAAGGGGCCAAAAGTTTTTAAAAAACGGATGGTTTGTTGGACGGGGCCGGAGGGGAAACTAAACCCGTACAATTTTTGTCACTGGTCCTTTAAATTTCGTGATAATACAGCCGAAGTGGTTTAGTTAGGGGGGTTTGAAAAAACCCCCTTTGTGCCCAAAAACCCAAATGGGGGAAATTTTCCCAAAAATTGGTAAACGTGGTTGGGGGCAAGTAGAACCGGGCGAAGGGTTATTGATTGGGTGCAGTGGGCTGCCGATTTCCCTTTTTTTTAAATGTAAAAATTCAATTTTAATGAACAAAATTTTAAACGGCATTAGTTGTCAAAAATTTTTTACTTGTCTTAGAATTACCCTATGATATGGCTAAAGGGGGATTCAACGTTTTTTAAGCCAAGGACCACTCAGTTAAGGTCCCATGACATAGTGGTCTTTGGATGCTTTTATATAGACCTTAGTGGTCCCTATACTGTATCTGAAGTCTCTTTTATGTAGACCTTAGTGGTCCCCTAATACTGTATCTGAAGTCTCTTTATATAGACCTTAGTGGTCCCTAATACTGTATCTGAAGTCTCTTTATATAGACCTTAGTGGTCCCTAATACTGTATCTGAAGTCTCTTTATATAGACCTTAGTGGTCCCTAATACTGTATCTGAAGTCTCTTTAAATGACCTTAGTGGTCCCTAATACTGTATCTGAAGTCTCTTATATAGACCTTAGTGGTCCCCTAATACTGTCTCTGAAGTCTCTTTTATATAGACCTTAGTGGTCCCTAATACTGTATCTGAAGTCTCTTTATATAGACCTTAGTGGTCCCCTAATACTGTCTCTGAAGTCTCTTTTATATAGACTTAGTGGTCCCCTATACTGTATCTGAAGTCTCTTTATATAGACCTTAGTGGTCCCCTAATACTGTCTCTGAAGTCTCTTTTATATAGACCTTAGTGGTCCCCTATACTAGCTCACAGTGACCAAAAATTACGTTTCCTGTTAGCTGTAAAACTCTCGGGCTGTAGTGAATATAACGAGAGGAGTTTTAAACCGTCAGTTTGTGTTTCGATGGCTTGTTTGATAATATACTGTAGAAAGTGTAAATGTCTCTGCCTGACCCGTCCAGAGCAGGACACAGTTTTCATTTATTTTGTGTTTCTTTTAGGATTCCTCCCAGGTTTCCAGACAGAGGGAAAAGGTAAAACAGAGAAACTAGAAATAAATGAAGAACTACACAGGAGATTATTTTACTAATTACTCTCATGTTGCAAAGAAACTCTCACACACTGTCTGACTTGATGCATTTAAAAAGGTTTTAGATCTAGGTTTAGTACTGAATAGAGCCCGACGATAAAGGATTATTAAGGCCAATACTAATACAAATATTTGGTTATTTTAAAACCCAATATTCCAATAAATATTAAAAAACAAAATCGAAAAACGCGTAAGAAGACAATTTCCCTACCATTAGTTATTTGTAGTTATTTATGAGTTCTCACTAAAATAATATGATAATAATTTTTTTTATTGTCACACCAGAACATCAAAATATATTAAAGTTTGATAAATAAAATGTATAAAAATACAAACTTGAAATGAAACTTAAAGTCCTTTGAACAAAAACAAAAAAAATAATCAGTGTTTTGCCACCTTGTCCTGGGTGTTCCCAGGACAAGGTGTTCGAGAACCCGGACAGCTCTCGCTTTGGTCATACAGAGATTGGATGGCCCTAAGAAGGGACCCCATCACCCAATACTCCCGCAGCACCTCCCACAGTTTTTCCCCGGGGGACCTGGTCATACGCCTTCTCCAGATCCACAAAACATATGTAGACTGGTTGGGCTTACTCCCAGGCTCCTTCCAAGATCCTTGCGATAGTAAAGATCTGATCTGTTGTTCCACTGGCCAAGTAGACTTTACCAGGCAGGCTGAGAAGTGTGGTACCCCTGTAACTGGCACACACCCTCTGGTCCCCCTTTTCGAAGAGGGGAACCACCACCCCAGTCTGCCACTCCTTAGGCACTGTCCCAGACTTCCACGCAATTTTAAAGAGGCGTGTCAACCAAGACAGCCCCTCCACACCCAGAGCCTTCAGCATTTCTGGACGGATCTCATTTATCCCTGGGGCTTTGCCGCTGTGGAGTGGTTTAACTCAGCGACTTCCACAAGGGAAATTGACGACAATCCCCCATCATCCTCCAGCTCTGCCTCTTCCCCAGAGGCCGTGTCAGCTGGATTTAGGAGTTCCTCAAAGTTCTCCTTCCATTGCTCTATTACCTCCCCAGTTGAGGTCAACAACGTCCCATCCTTACTGTATACAGCTTGGATGATTCCCCGCTTCCCCCTCCTGAGGTGGCGAACGGTTTTCCAGAAGCACCTTGGTGCCGACCGAAAGTCCGTCTCCATGTCTTCTCCGAACTTCTCCCACACCCGCTGCTTTGCCTCTATCACGGCAGAGGCTGCAGCCCTTCGGGCCCGTCGGTACCTTGCAACTGCCTCCAGAGTCCTCCGGGATAACACATCCCGGAAAGACTCCTTCTTCAGTCGGACAGCTGACCACCGGTGTCCACCAGGGTGTTCGTGGCCCCTTGAGGCACCTAAGACACTTAGATCACAGCTCCCCGCTGCAGCTTCAGCAATGGAAACTTTGAACAATGTCCACTCAGGTTCAATGCCCCCAGCCTCCACAGGGATGCACAAGAAGCTCCACCGGAGGTGTGAGTTAAAAGTCCGTCGGACAGGGGCCTCCTCCAGACGTTCCCAATTTACCCGCACTACACGTTTGGGCTTACCAGGTCCGTCCAGAGTCCTCTCCCATCCCCTGACCCAACTCACCACCAGATGGAGATCAGTTGACAGCTCTACCCCTCTCTTCACCCGAGTGTCCAAAACATACGGCCTCAGATCAGATGAAATGATCGATCATTGATCTTTGGCCTAGGGCGCTCTGGTACCACGTACACTTATGAGCATCCCTATGTTCGAACATGGTGTTTGTGATGGACAAACCATGACTAGCACAGAAGTCCAACAAAAGACAACCGCTCTGGTTCAGATCAAGGAGGCCGTTCCTCCCAATCATGTCTCTCCATGTATCTCCATCATTTCCCACGTGTGCTTTGAAGTCCCCCAGCAGAACTATGGAGTCCCCTACTGGAGCCCCATACAGGACTCCATTCAAGGTCTTCAAGAAGGCCGAATACTCCAAACTCCTGTTTGGTGCATATGCTCAAACAACAGTCAGAGTTTTCCCCCCCATCCCTCTCGTCCACCAGGGTAAACTCCAACGCGGCGGTGCTCAGGCAGGGGCTTGTGAGTATCCCCACACCCACCTGGCGCCTCACACCATGAGCAACTCCGGAGCAGGACAGAGTCCAACCACTATCCAGGAGTTTGGTTCCAGAACCGAGACTGTGCGTAGATGTAAGCCCCACCAGATCTAACTGGTAGCGCTCCACCTCCCGCACAGAGAGGTGACATTCCATGTCCCCAGAGCCAGCCTCTGCCGCCCGGGTCTGGTCCGTCGAAGCCCCTGACCTTCGCTGCCACCCATATAACAGCGCACCCAACCCCTTTGGATCCTCCCACAGGTGGTGGGCCCATGGGCTGGAGGGAGAATGAAAGACTAATTACATTTTTATTTGTATTGGCCATTATAAATGCAGATACCAATAGATCGGGAAATGCCTAATTTCGGCCGATATCGGCCCGCTGATATATCGGTCGGGCTCTAAAACCGTCACCAGTTCTTAAAGTTACTGTGCGAGTTAGAGTGTGCGGGAGTTTCTTTTAAACGTTTGACCTACTCGTCTCTTTCCTACTCACCTGTCTCATGCAATAGATGTACCAAATATTTCTCTGTACTAGTTACTCCCTCACCTGTGTTCAGATATTGATGATATCCGGTTGATGGGAGGATCCAGCCACTGTTCTGGTGTGCTAGAGGTGAAGAGCCAGGGAGAGTGGAGAGAAGTGCATGACAGGAACTGGGACCTGGAGTTAGCAAACGTAGTTTGCAGACATCTGGACTGTGGCTCTGTTGTTCGAGCTTCATCAAAAAGACGTTCAAAACCTTCTAGCAGAATCACACCTTCCTGTCTGGAGTCTGGACCTAGACTGAAGAAATGTTTAACAAAGAGGTCTATGACTTTTCCAACCAGTTTGGAGATCATCTGCTCAGGTAACAACCATCAGAAACACAACAACATGTTATGTGATAACAACTTATATACAAAATTTTCAAAATGTAATGCATTAATACTTCATCATGTAGTAACACTTGATGTAATAATTTGCCACATTTAGTAATAAAACACTGCAACAGAGCTCTGTGACGCCAAGTGGAAGTTATGTTATTTATGTATTTGATTAGGACAATACACATTAATCAACATTTCTGTAAATGCGCCAGTGTTAGGCAGTCGGCTGATTTTCAACTGTAGTCCTAGTTACCCAGCATGCATGGGGAGAACATGGAAACTCCACACAGAAAGACCCGGAACAACCTGGATTCAAACCCAGAACAGAAAGTTGTAGGTCGACCATACAGAGCTCCTTCTAATAAGCAGTGGTTGGTAGTTCAGTTCAGAAAAAGAGGACTCTGAGCCGGGTACAGGGCACCAGAGTTGCTGGACATTTTGACATGAATGAATGTAAAATGAAGTTAAGACGACAAAAAGTTGGCGTCATGCTGCGATGACATTGATGTTTAGGTCCCAAAAAAAAGAGTGAAGTTAAGGTCAAAAAATGATCCAGTTGGACAACTCACGATTGAAATGTTCATAATAACACCAAAATATTGTGTTTGGCGTCCAGACGTCAACCTCATCACTCCCCGCAGATTGGGTTTACATGAAGTATTGGGGAGTGATGATAAAGTAACTTCCCCTTGGCTGGAGCCTGCAGGTGGATGCTGGGCGGTGGTGAGGTCTACAGAGCAGTCAGCAGTGCCATTGACCCAAACATCCACACTGACCCACAGCGTTCCTTTACATTAGCAGTTAATTTGGTGCATGCAGTGAAAACCACATGGATTACACAGGAATAACTGTGCCTAACTTTTCATAGCTACTGTATATGTACAAACAGTTTTGGTTTGAAAACATAAGGCCCCGATCAAACAGAGTTTTAGTAGCCTTGGGCAACTGTTTCCAATTGTTGTCAATGAGAATGACGTCTTTTGCTCGTTGCTTTACGTTGCTGAGCACCTCCTATTTTTCTTTTTTCTTCTCATTGTATCGTCGATTGTTCCAGGAGTGCCCTGAACGCCTTGACTTGAAAAAACAGAGTGCCCACATATTGTTGTTTGTCATCATTTTATTGTAATGTGTCAGTGTTATTTTGCCATGCCAAATACTTTAATACACATTCTATTCTCTGTCTGCATGTTTTTCTGTCTCTCTCTCTGTTCTCCAGACTCTGTCAGGCTGGTGAATGGGACTAGTCTGTGTTCAGGCAGACTGGAGGTAAAGTCTAACCAGTCTACCCAGTCCTGGTCCTCAGTGTGTGAAGAAGACTTTGACCTGCAGGATGCAGAGGTGGTCTGCAGGGAGCTTGGCTGTGGGGCTCCTTCAGTCCTCCAGGGGGCGCTCTATGGAGACATGGAGGCTCCAGTGTGGACCAAAGAGTTCCAGTGTAGAGGCCATGAGTCTGCTCTGCTGGACTGTGACAGCTCAGATAGAAACACCTGCTCTTCTGGTAAAGCTGCTGGACTCACCTGCTCAGGTAGAGGAGAGGAGCTGTAGCTTTGAGTTGAGTTTCTATTTTAATAAATGTGACATGATCTATTTTACTAATTACTCTTGTCTGCTCAGAGTCCAATAATTTCCAGTTGGTGGGAGGATCGAGTCGCTGTGCCGGTGAACTGGAGATGAAGAAAGATGGAGAGTGGAGTCAAGTGGATGTTAAAGATTCTGCCTGGAACCTAAAGGCAGCAGATGTAGTGTGTAGACATCTTGATTGTGGCTCTGCTGTTTCAACAGGGAGGAAAGAGATGGGGTGGTACAGATTGATATGGATCATTAGCTCAACTTGTCTTCAATACAAGTCTGCAATTAGGGAATGTATTTTAATAAAGTATTCTACTTCCCTTTCCAACCTGGAGATCATCTGCTCAGGTAACACCACACCGACAACACTTCAGCTATAACTGTAATCTCAGTCTTTTTGCTTGCATTTACATTTGACAGATGCTTTTGTTCAAAGCATCCAAATGAGGTACCATCCACGCTAAAGTAGATCCAGGAGAAGTCATCAAGAATAAGAACTTAGTTTTACACTCCATCTGACCGTGCCACATGGTTGCAGGTGCACGCAGCAATGCATAGGTTTATGGGAAATGAAAAGGCAGCATCGAGTAAGTTATCTTATTCAGCCAGCAATGGAGACCTACAGCTGTATGTACCTGACTCAGAATTAAAGATCCTATGCTATGATGCTTTCTGGATGCTTTTAAACAGGCCATAGTAGTCCCCAAGTACTGTCTCTGAAGTACTTTTTATAGACCTAAGTGGTCCCCTAATACTGTATCTGAAGTATTTTTTATATAGACCTTAGTGGTCCCCTAATACTGTCTCTGAAGTCTCTTTATATAGACCTTAGTGGTCCCCTAATACTGTATCTGAAGTCTCTTTGAAGGTGGAGGTGGCGGCTGGGGGTGTGGCCTTGACCAACTGCCACTTTGCTCGTTTGAAAGCCATGATGTCTTTCTCATGGGTGGCCCAAATTCTCTTGGCAGGCAAAGAAGATAAAACAGAGGTAACCTTGCCCCTTATGACCTCATAAGGGGAGGTTCCAGATTGGCCCATCTGAGCTTTCATTTTCTCAAAGGCAGAGCAGGATACCCAGGGCTCGGTTTACACCTGTCACCATTTCTAGACACTAAGGGACCATAGGCAGGCTGGGGGGACATAATGTTAAAAAAAACCTCAAAGTGAAATTTTCATGCCGTGGGACCTTTAAGTTATCTAAATCAGATTTGTCTGTTCAGTATGAATATGAAAGCGCTGTCTTCCCTAAGCAGTCCACAGCGCTTTGATACAGCAGCAGTGTATGTGTTACCTACAGCTGTATGGTTCATGAGCAGCCGGATACGTTGGACATTTTATGTTTTTTGGTTGGGCGACCTAAGGCCCCGATCAGACAGAGACTTTATCAGCCTTGGGCGGCTTTTTCAGGAAAATTAAAGTGTTTTGCTCTGTGCTTTTGTGTTGCTGAGCACCTCATAATTTCCCCTCTGTGAGCATTTTTGAAGGAGTGCCCAGAACGCTTTGAGTAAAATAAAACTTCAATTCAGAGAGAAAAAGTGGCCAAAGCCGGAGATTTGGTGGTTGCCTAGCAAGAATAACAAAACATGCAACTGGTAGCGCCATAATGTTTACTGTTATTTAGCTATGACAAACATTTATACACTTTCAATTGTCTCTCTCTCTTCTCTAGGCCCTGTCGGCTGGTGAATGGGACTAGTCTGTGTTCAGGCAGACTGAGGTAAAGTCTACCAGTCTACCCAGACCTGGTCCTCAGTGTGTGAAGATGACTTTGACCTGCAGGATGCAGAGGTGGTCTGCAGGGAGCTTGGCTGTGGGGCTCCTTCAGTCCTCCAGTGGGGCGCTCTATGAGACATGGAGGCTCCAGTGTGGACCAAAGAGTTTCCAGTGTAGAGGCCATGAGTCTGCTCTGCTGGACTGTGACAGCTCAGATAGAAACACCTGCTCTTCTGGTAAAGCTGCTGGACTCACCTGCTCAGGTAGAGAGGAGCTGTAGCTTTGAGTTGAGTTTATGACTTAATAAATTCAATTCAATTTTCAATTCATTTTATTTATAGTATCAATTCATACAAGAGTTATCTCAAGACACTTTACAGATAGACCACACTCCAGATTTTACAAGGACCCAACAGTTCTAGTTTCCTCCAAGCAAGCACAGTGCGACAGTGGCGAGGAAAAACTCCTTTTAGGCAGAAACCTCGGTCAGACCCAGGCTGTTCTCAATAAATGTGACATGATCTATTTTTAACTATTTACTCTTGTCTGCTTAGAGCCCGATTATTTTAAATTTGGGTGAGGGGGATCCGTCCTGTGCCCGGTACGGGGAGAGAAAAAAATGGGAGGGTAAAGTGGATTTTTGAAGATTTGCCGGGAAACCAAAAGGGAGAAAGGTAGTGTGAGACATTTTGACTGGGGGCTCTGCGGTTTAAACGGGGAAAAAGAGTGGGGTTGTCCAGGAAATGGACTTACTAAACCTGTCTTCAATCTATCTGCTTTTTTAGAGAGTGAAAATTTTTTGGGAGGACCCCTTTTCCATTTCCCACCTGGGGATCATCTGCCAGGTAACCCCTCCCCAAAAATATTCAGCTATAACTGTAATCTCTCTTTTTTATTTTACATTTACAGATTTTTTTCCAAGCGCCCAAAACCGGGTACCATCCCGCTAAGTAGATCCAGGGGTCATCAAAAAGATTTAGTTTTACACTTTGACGTGCCACAGGGTTGCGGTCCGCAGAAATCATGGTTTTGGGAAATAAAAAGGCAGCATTGGAAAAGTTATTATTCACCCGAAAGGGAGACCTCCTGTATTCCCCCGACTCAGAATTAAAGATTCGGTCGGGTACGAAGAAGATTTAAAAGTCGAAGACTTAAAAGTCGCGCCGCTTCAAAAAAACAATTTTAAAAAACAACAGCAAACCCAAAAAATTTTTGGTGAGTCATGGACCAGACCGTTTTTTAAAACAGCCACGTTAAGAAAATTACAAAGTCCCTACACACCTAAAATATAAAAGGGTTAAGGACTTATGTGTAACGGATTTGGAAAAAAATTTCATGCCTTTTTTTCTAGATTTGACTACTGTAACGGGGTCTTTACGGTCCCCCTAAAAAATCAATCAACAGCTGAGTGATTCGAACGCGCGCTCGAGTCCCACAAGCCCAAAGAACTGTACCCAATCACTCCTCCCACTAAGACCAAGAGAGGGCCCAATCCTCATCCTCACTAAGCCCCAAGAGACGGTCACATCACCCCGTTCAAAACTTTACACGGGCTTCCTTGTCTAAAAAAATTGATTCAAAGTACTTTTGCTAGTTTAAAATCACTTAAGGGTTTTAGGTCCAAAATACATTTCGGATCTGTACTACATAGACCCCCCCAGCCCTCTCGGGTCTTGGGCCGGGTCTACTACACACTTGACCCCCCCGACCTCTCGGTCATGGGGGACAGGTCTTTTTCTGCCCCCAAGCGAAATAACAGGGTAAAGCAGCTCCTTTCATGCCCCTTCTGGAATAAACCCCAGAAACCTGCAGACCCCTGTACTCTCAGTTTTTTTTAAAATAAAGGCTGAAGCCCTTTTTTTTTGATGCTGCCTTTTTTAAAATGAATGCCTTTCTTTAAATTTTAGCGCACGTCCCCTTTTATTTTGTTTTTATGTGTCCAAATTTTTTCATTTTGTTTTAACTGTCTATTCATGTTTTTTTACCTTTTTTAATGTTAGGTTTTTTTAAATTTTTGATTGTTTTTATTTTTTAAAGATTTTGTGTAACCCTTTTTAAATTTCCCCTGGCTAAAAGGGCCTACGATAAGGCCTGCCTTCCCTTATAGCGGGATTACCCGATCAGATTAAAGACCCTATGCTATGCGTTTTTTGGAGCTTTTAAATGGGCCTAGTACCCCGTCTGTCTAATACCATCTAAGTCTCTTTAAAATAACCTTAGGGTCCCCCCGGGGTTAGAGTGCCCCCCAAAATTACAACTTCTTCCCTGGATAAAAAACTTTCCCTCACTTTAACAAATAAATGATGGTAAAATTTTAGATTTTTGATATGGGGTCTTCATTTTTCGTCCAATTTGCGGCTCGCCAAACTCCCTTTCCCACCCACATTGACGGGGTTTTTTAGGCCAGCCAGGGCTGCGAGGCCAGGGGGCCCGCTTAAAAACCCACCTTTCCCCCTCCCCCATACCCGGAGCCCTTCCAGCTCATTTTAAACCCCCCCGCCCAGAGCAAAAACTAACCCTCCCACTGTCAATCATGGCCCACTTTTTTCCCCTCCTGCGACCCCACCCCCGGGGGAGTCCCGCTGTTTTTTCCCACCTCATTTTTCCCCAAAATTTCTCTTGAGAGCCGGGCCCCCATCTCACCTCGCGGGGTGACGTAAGAAATTAGCCCAAAATGACTGCATGGAATACGCTAATATTATTGATTTTAGAAAAAACCATCATGAGGTGCCAACGTTTCCTTTTTTAAGACCACAATTTTCCTGCTAGGTCGGGAATATTCCGAATGAAAAAAGGATAAAGCCTTGAAAAACTAAGATAAAGTAAACGTCCAATGAAGGTTGTTTTAAGGGCTGAAGTCGTTTAACCCTTTGTCCTTCCGGGTTAAAAAATGCAAAAATTTGCCATTTTTCCTTTTTTAGACTTTTTTTTTTTTTTCACTAACCCCACCCAAATAGTTTTACAAAACTATTTTTGGGAATTAGGTCATAAACCCTATTTTTATAGAATTATACCTAATATTGAGTTAAAAAAGCCGGAATTCCAAATTTTTTTGAAAAAGGTCAAAATCAAGGAAACAAAGTGATCTTGATTTTCAAAGAAGGGTTTTATGGAAACCGTCCTTTTTTTTTTGTGGTAATTTTGGTTAAAAAAACTCAAATTTTTAATATAACATTTTTTAAAGGGGGGCGATTGGCCCAGTGAATACGAGGGTTTTTTTCGCATTTTAAATTTTTATTTAGTTGATGATTAAACTAGATTGGGTTTTTTTTTTTGAGAACCTCATTGAATCAGCCGGGTTTAAAAAACTGTTTTTAGTTAAAACAAAGGTTGAGCGTCCATCCAGAATGATTGTTAATGTTTCGCCTCTGTAACACTCGGCATCGACGGTGGTCCGGGGTGTGTCCGGGGCTGCCCTTTTGCTACTCAAAGGTAAACACAACACACCCACACACACACACACACACCCACAACACAACCCCACCACAACACAACCACAAACCACCCCACAACACACACACCACAAACACAACCCCACACCACACAAACCCCCTACACTTGCCTTTAAAGTATTAATTTTTGGCCTAAACTGATCTGAGTCTCTTTAATTTGACCCCTTGTGGCCCTAATTGTATCAACCCCCTTTTTTAAGACCTTAGTGGTCCCAAACTGGGATCTGAATCTCTTTATAGCCTTATGGTCCCTAAAACTGATTGTGAAACAAATACATCAAAAGAGAAAAACGGCAAAGTAGAACCCTTTCACATAGTAAGTGAATAAAAACTGCTTTCTATCAAAAAAAGAAAAATCACCAGTCATGAGTTTTTATAGGAGAAGAATGTTCTTCTTTTTCCCTTTTACGATGGCTGCTTATCTATAACTTGTCGTCTCTTTCACTATTCCCCTTTTTCCCGGGCCCAACAGCACCAAAACATCTCTTAACCGGCCCGGGTTGACAGAGAGACGAATAAAATCCCGTAAAAAAGAAGTAAAATTGAAAAGGCCCCACGTGCTTTTACGGTCACTCCCTGTGTTGAAAACAGCGGGGTCTTTCGGAGAAGAAAACGGTTTCTAAGACATTTCCTGTCATGTTTCTCTAGGCCAGCAGAGGACAGACGCCAAGACCAGAGGACAAGATGGAGCTGGATCACCTGGGTGGTGCTGAGGACCTGCTGGGTGAAGAGGCAGGAGGAGCGCAGGGCCCAGAGTAGGATCTCCCAGCCAGATGGAGGACTCGGCTCTCACAGCCAGACCAGAGCAGTTCAGGCGTGGGATGATATCAGGAGGAGCTTTCCAAGAGAAGACCCAGACCGACACACAGCTACATCAGCAAACCTTTAAACCATCGCAAAGGAACAATTATAGAATCCCATTGTACATTTGGGATTGTTTTCTGCATAGAGAAATATTGCCCCCCCCCTCAAAGAAGGTTTTAGCCGGGGTCTAAAGGAAAATCCCCAGCGCTAACACATCTTTGACTTCCAGCTGTCAACTCCCCCACCAGCATTACATTTAAACAGTCTTATAGGCAGTTACAAGTTCCTTGTAGTAAATCAAGATTTATTTGTATAGCGCTGTGCAGTAACCTACAGGTTTCCAACGTGCTTTACAGAAAAGGACCAAGAATAAAACATAACATCCAATAAAAAGAATGAAAGAATGAATTTTAAAATCAGAAAAGGTTGCATTTAAACAGGAGGAAGAGAGGTCAAATGCCACAGCGCTACTATATATTAAAAGCCATTTTAAATAAATGTGTTTTAGAGCTACATCTCTGACAGTGTTAACTTAATTAAAATCTAGGGGTAGAAACTGCAGAAGCCCGAAAATAAGTATATACAGGGTTAAACCCTGTTTACCCCTGTATATACTTATTAAAGTCCTGCACTGATATTTCACAATAAAAGCCTCCCAGTGGCTCATTAGACACAATCCCTCCCTTTCTTGCCAGGTTTTTAGATGGAAAGAGACACCAAAGATTATTAAAGTCGCTTTTATAACTGATTATAAAGATGTTGTACAGAGGAAATTGTGACATTTTGTTGCATCATATTATCCGCAGAGCGAAAGAAAGGCTGAAGTATGTTACTCATGATAATCAAGTACTATCACATTTACATGTTTAACTATATTCTTTTTTGCATGATGAAAACAAGGTGTGAAAAGTTGTGATGAAGTTAGGAAAGCTGATGATGTAATATCTAATGTGTTGCTTCGAATAATTGTCTTCTAGATTTTCAGAGAAATCTATCAAGAATTTACACATTTTTTGCTTTGTGTGTTGCTACATTAATGTTTCTGAACTGTTAATATGTGCTTTTTATAATGTACATTACCGGGCAAAAGTTTGGGGTCATGTACAAATTTCAATCCCACTCCATTATAGACAGAAACCAGCTGATCTGAGTGGGGGGGGGGGCTGATCTTTAATGCAATATCTACATTACCCATTATCAGCAACCATTCATCCAATGTTTAAAAGACTCCTTCTGTTAACTAATCTGGTATAATTTTATAAAAATTAACAGAAATCATTGGAGAACCATTTAGAAATTATGTAAGCACATAATGTAATCTGAAAACTGCTGCCCTGGTTAAAAAAAACAAAAAACAATGCAACTGATCTCAGCTGGTATTCTGTCTATAAAGGAGCTGTTGTGACCCTTAAACCAGCATGACAGGAAGTTTGGTGGCAAGAGGAAGGGGGGCGGGACCTTGGACTTGGGAACTTATATGCAGCCTCTCTGATAACCAGATGGAAAACACCTGTGGTGGATCAGGCACTCAGGTGTGGCAGACCTGAAAAACAAAAACAACACAGCTCTCGTCCAAAAAGAGGCCAGAGTAACATTAGAGAACGTAACAGGAAATGGAAATTTCTAAGTGACCCCGAACTTTTGACCGGTAGTGTATCCCAATAAATGAAGCTTGCATTAACTGGAGTGTGTGAATGATTTTCGTGTAGTGAGCGGTGACCACTGGTTGGTGGTGTTTTGGGGATTTTACTGGACGGGTTCTTCTCCCGGCTTTGGCCACCGTTCGGTGTAAAAGTCTCCTCTTTGCTGAGGAAAAAACAAACACACGTTATTGACAGGACTTTGAAGACTGAAATAAAAGAACTGAAATTAAAGTACTTCTTCAGACTCAAAAAAACAGATGAATCGTGTGTTAACATGACCTGAGTTAAAGGGGAACTATGCAGTTTTTTTAGTTTAATTTACCTAAACTGAACGGCTTCGGTGTCATATGAATGGTTATGTGACTTTTTCAAGCTGATTGGTGGTCGTCTCGCTCCCCCCCAGCGCCTGTGAGCGGAAAAAACACCCTTGCAACTTTGGGCCGGCGAGTCGCTGGACTCAGCGTCAGGGAGTATGGCGTGATATCAGGTCTCGCGAGCAAACTGCTTCATGACACTGCACACATATCAGGCACTTCAGGATCCGATAACAAGGTAGAGATGGAGGTTTTATTACACTATCGTCAAGGCTGAGCCGGCAAAAAAGAAGAAGAAAGCTTGGACTGACTGGCATTGACTGAGGGAAGAGAGAAACCTGTAGGGGAGCTCTATAGAGAAACCTGTAGGGGGGGGCTCTTTAGAGAAACCTGTAGGGGGAGGTCTATAGAGAAACCTGTAGGGGGGGGGGGGCTCTATAGAGAAACCTGTAGGGGGAGCTCTATAGAGAAACCTGTAGGGGGGGCTCTATAGAGAAACCTGTAGGGGGAGCTCTATAGAGAAACCTGTAGGGGGGGCTCTATAGAGAAACCTGTAGGGGGGGGCTCTATAGAGAAACCTGTAGGGGGGGGGCTCTATAGAGAAACCTGTAGGGGGAGGTCTATAGAGAAACCTGTAGGGGGGGGGGGCTCTATAGAGAAACCTGTAGGGGAGCTCTATAGAGAAACCTGTAGGGGGAGCTCTATAGAGAAACCTGTAGGGGGGGCTCTATAGAGAAACCTGTAGGGGGAGGTCTATAGAGAAACCTGTAGGGGGAGCTCTATAGAGAAACCTGTAGGGGGGGGGCTCTATAGAGAAACCTGTAGGGGGAGCTCTATAGAGAAACCTGTAGGGGGAGCTCTATAGAGAAACCTGTAGGGGGGGCTCTATAGAGAAACCTGTAGGGGGGGCTCTATAGAGAACCTGTAGGGGGGGCTCTTTAGAGAAACCTGTAGGGGGAGGTCTATAGAGAAACCTGTAGGGGGGGGGGGCTCTATAGAGAAACCGGTAGGGGGAGCTCTATAGAGAAACCTGTAGGGGGGCTCTATAGAGAATCCTGTAGGGAGCTCTATAGAGAAACCTGTAGGGGAGCTCTATAGATAAACCTGTAGGGAGCTCTATAAAGAAACATGTAGGGGAGCTCTGTAGAGAAACCTGTAAGGGGGGGGCTCTATAGAGAAACCTGTAGGGGGAGGCTCTGTAGAGAAACCTGTAGGGGGGGGGGGGGCTCTATAGAGAAACATGTAAGGGAGCTCTATAGAGAAACCTGTAGGGGAGGCTCTATAGAGAAACCTGTAGATATCTAGACTATTGATATAGCACTTTTCCAAGATAAAAATCACAAAGTGCTTCATAATAAAGTGAAATTCAATAAATAAACCCTAACCCTAAGAATACAAAGGAAAACATATCTGACAGACAAAAAAAACCTTGCCTAACTATGTTAAAATAAAAAGTCTTGGATTGCTTTTGAGAAGAACCAACATACAGATATGTCACTTTACAGTTATTTTACTGCTAAATTAAGATCCTAAGGACGGCGTCATCCGGGTTCTGAAGCGATCTCGTTACGCAACAGTCGATGGCGAGTTAAAGTGCCAATCAACAATGAAATCAAACCAAACCAATTAAAAAAAAAAAAAAAAGAGTCATTTAAAAGCCCAGTATTGTTTCCGAGGCACAATAAAAATCCAATATTTTCCCAGTGAGCCATCCAATCATCGAACAATCTTTGAAAAACAGAAAGAAAAAAAAAAAATTGTACGTCTCAAAGTGGAAGATGAGCTTTGTTTTTATGCTTGACAGGCCGACATTCTGGAGATTTCTCTGAAGGCTGATGATGATACGCAGCGCTGCCTGTCATCAAAACCTCCCTTTTGGGAAATGGAAGCGGCAACGCAGGCAATCTGAAAACATTTATCGGCGTCTAACCACGACGAGGCGATTCAGCGTCTGCATTTAAAACTGACAATTACAATCAGCTGACGCAGAAGCTGCTGTCAGTGCAGTGGAACACGACAGCGCAAATGAGCCGCCAACAAGACATCAAAATTCAATTTTAGGATTTGAACATAAAAGATCTTTGTATGCAGATGTAATCATTTCCATTGAGAAGTCCCATGAATACTGATATTAAAACCCTTTGTGGTGAGTGTCTCATTTTTACGAGGTCATCTGAACCCAATGTTGCTTTGAAAGAATAGACTAGAATAGACTTGAGAAATAGGACTCTCTGGTTTCTATGCAAGAGTGAGATGAGAAGAATTCAGGTTTTGACTGTGCTTGTGCCACACTACGTCACGCCCCTTACGTGAAAAACTCTGGTTTGACCCATCTTAAGTGCAAAGGGTTAACAGTGAAACCCTTACATTAAGGGAAACATGAATGGAAACATTGGAATTTGCATTAACAGGTGACTTTTCTCAATATTGGGCTGCAAACTAAGAATTTCACACAAACCCCCACTCACACACACACACACACACACACACACCTTCTCCCGCACACGCACTCGCGCACACACACACACACACACACACACACACAAATTTGGAAATGGCAGTCTGTGCTGAGTAACTGTCCCTCAGTGTGTTTTGCAGCCAAAAGTTTCATTGTTTTAAAAGATATCATTAGATGTTTTATTCATTTGTTCATCAAACATTTCATTTGTGTAAAACTAAAATAAATAAAAAAATCGACTCTCCCCCAGAAGATTTGGCCTATTCCACTACGAGGTGGTGTGCTACCAGTCCAGCAGACAGGCCCAGCAACATGTTTGGTGTAAATCCCACGAATCAAATAGTCATTCTGTCAAAAGAAAAACAGAGTTCTGCTAAAAACCTAAACAACACATACACATTTTTTTCCAAGAAAAATACCTTTTATTTCATTATAAATCCACATAATTGTATCTATGAAAGCATAAAATCCCCTTTTCGCATGTTGTTGTGTTTTTTTCTCCTTATTGTGGTCATTTGTTTCGTCATAGTCAAAGTAAATCATGGGTATCAAACAATCGAAGACTGTAAGGTGTATGTCACATACAAACACAGACACTGTCAAACGGCAAAGGGGGGGGGACGGGGGAGGACAGGACAGCGCAAGTTCTGATGGCCATCCTTAAAAACCGCTTAATACACTTAACTATCTCCAGTGACACTTTTTAGTAGTAGGAACAGTTATGGTCGAGCTTAGGGCTGCAACTAACTCGACTATTTTCATAGTCGATTAATCTGTTGATTATTTTCACAATTAATCAATTAGTTGTTTGGTCTTTAAAAAGTCCGAAAATGGTGAAAAATGAGGATCAGTTTTTCCCAAAATCCCAAGGTGACGTCCTCAAATGTCTCGTTTTGTCCACAACTCAAAGATATTCAGTTAACTGTCACAGAGGAGAGAAGAAACTAGAACAATAGTCACATTTAACAAGCTGAAATCAGAGAATTTGTACTTTTGTCTTAAAAAAAATGACTGAAACCGACTAATCAATTATCAAAAAAGTTTTAATTAAATGGCAATTAATTAAATAGTTGACAACTAATGGATTAATCGGTTAATTGTTGCAGCTCTAGTCGAGCTTACCAATGTTGCGTTCGGGTACAGTTGCTTTCGAGTGTCACACAAAGCATCAGAATTTGCCATCAAACGTAGAGCCGGACGTCTGTGCTTTAGGTCTGGCTTCGAATAATTCCTCGCCGGAGTTCCTCAAGGCTCTGTTCTCGGGACACCAAGGTTTTTTTGTTTTTTTTTTCTTCTTTTTTTCCCCAAACATAGAGAGAACCAATCCACCATGGACGCATAACACACTGATTATTTCAACATTTCCTAAGTCATTCAGAGCCAAAAGAGTTCGACTGGTAATACTGGAGAGTATACTATTCACTTGTTCATGGAAATGAGAGATAAAGAGAGAGCGAGAGAGCGAGAGAGAGAAAGAGAGAGGGGAAAGTGAAGACATAGAATTAAAGTGCCAGAGAAGTTCGCCGTTTAGTTTGACAGTTTGTTATTATCGATGCTGTGAGACAAGACGTTGGCAATGTGCTCGTATTTCAATCCAAGGCCCAACATGAATTTTCTCTTTGACTGCTAAGAGAGATAAAAGAGAGGTGTGCTTTTCAAAGTCTGCATATTCTCCCGATACTGTAATAATGCTGTCATAGTACTGTAGTAATCCTTTGGCATATGACTTTATGCTGAGGAATAAGAGAGGAGCGGTGCAGCCGAACCATCGACAAAAAAAGAAAAGAAAGAAAAAAAGTCATAAAAAGAGGTTTTCCGTAATCCACAGTAATCCGTTCGGCGTATTCCCAGAGCATTTAGTGTCCGCGTGGATTTTCAACTGTCAAATGCAGAGGCTAAATCCCCGCGCCCCCCTTTAGAGCCAGCCGTCAGATCATTGGATACTTCCTTCAGAAAAGAAGAAGAGATTCCACACCGTGTTCTCTCTGATTCTCCTGATCCAAGGGTACCAAACCTCCAGTTTAGCACCGAAAACACGAGCTGGGTTCAAAGCCCAGAGCCTGACCTGTATCCAACATGTCCGATCCCAGCGGTGCGTAGGCTCTTTATCCTCCTCTGGCTGCCCGCCGGATGTTCACATCCCATCCCGTCTGGTTCTGGTAAGAGGCGGCGGCGTCAGAGGGTAGTCAGAGTCTCTGGGCCGAACACCTGATCACCGGGGGTCAACATAAGGATGTGACCATGCAACCCACTGGGGTACCTGAAGCAGACAGGAGAGGGACACAGGGAACAGAGTCATTGATTACTGTAACTAAAGGAGCATTGAGTGTGATTTTAGTTGTTTGTGGATTGTATTTGTGGTGTTTTTTTTGTTTTCCTTTTTATCAGTTGTTGTGGAGGAAGTATTCTGATTCGCTGCATAAAATTAACCCATTTAACATACTGTGTATATATACAGTGCTGCTCATGAGTATAGGAACCCCTGTTTAAGTTGACTAAAAAGAGGAGTAAAAAAAAATAAAAAATCCTCTTTTGGAAATTAATCTTATTGCCTTAATTGGAATTGTACCCAACTTTTAAACTTATACGCACACACACACGCACGCACGCACGCACGCACACACGCACACACGCACACACACACACACGCACACACACACACACACCATCACATACCCTTCACCATACCTAGAGATCGGCATGGGGAACTTTCCATAAAATCATCTCTCAATGCAAATCAAACCAGATGTTAAGATAACTGATTGGGGGGGGGGGTATTTAATTTTATATGCTAAAGGAGACCTTTTGCATCAGTAACAAATGCCAAAGGCAACCAACCAAGCGTCGCTTTCTGATGCGATGGGCTTCACAATGTGTTGGACAGCTGTTACATTACAACCAAGTTAAGTTTAAAATAAAGATTGTGTTTTGGGTTAAAACACCGGCCCCCTTAAACAGTCCTCCTGTTGACATGAACACCCGTTTCCTGGTTGAAAGTCTTGTGTTTTCTCCTTATATTCTTCTGAACTTAGCTTGAAAGCCCAGTGTTTTAGGCCAAACTCCCCCCCCTCCCTACGCTGATCTCCAGGCTCTATAGCAGCAGTCAATGTGGTGCTGACAGTAACAAATAGGGGGAATACTTACAGATTACAGTGCATTACTTTCATAGCTATATGGTTTATGAGAACACCCTGAAGTCTAATATTAAACTATAAATATCTTGAAGTAGTCTATATCCTTGACATTCCACTTCCAGGGATTGAACTAATTTACATACCGTTGGGTTGTACCACTGCATCATATTTTATGAACTGTAGGTTTGTGAAATTAAATCATAAAGCAGCTGTCAAATAAATGATAAATGGAGTGAAGTGTACTATATTCACCCCGTGAAATGTAGTAGACATATGAGGTAAATGTACTTGATTAGTGCAGTTTATTTTTGTACTAACAGTGCAAATAATGTTCTCTTTTTTTCACTCACCAATGAAGTTGTTCTCATCGGCTGGCATTTCTGTTTAGAGTGTTTATGTATTAGTGTGTATATGTTAGGATGTATATATTAGTATGTATATATCAGTGTGTATATGTTTGGTTGTTTTGTACGTGTAAGCACAGTGTGAGCAACGATGCTCCAAAGAAAAAGTCCTCGTATGTGTCCTCATACCTGGCAAATAAAGCTGATTCTGAGGAGTTATTCCCCTTCATATATAGTGTACAGGTTCCCTGATTATTTCTTTGTTCTATGTTTTAAGCCTACGCACTTGACACATCCGGTGTTTGGACAACAGAAAAACGAGTGCACACATGCACATCACAAAGACACCCCAACAGTATCTGCAGGGGTCTGTAGAGTTGTTCTTTTCAGTGGCGATGACTCAGCGTCTGCTCATCCAACTGCTGAGATTTCAGGCTTTAAAACACATTCTCTGCCTGTGCTTTTACTTTGGAAACTACCCCCTTCACTCCCACTAACTCCATTGTTGGTGCACTTGAAATCACAACACTTGTCTTTGTCTGGTACATGAAGCAGGTGGTGGATCTGTGCTGGGGTGCACAGTGAGATACTAATAACAAATATTAATAAAAAGGTGCAGGAATGTAAAAAGTACTTCTACTTGTAATTTTGGCCCTCGAAGTGCCGTCAATGCAGATGACAGTCAACTATGATCCGGAGGAGACTGACGCTACAGCGACACCACTATGGAGCTAGAGTTGTTTCTTTATCACATGCGAGAAAAGAAAAAGATCTGAGAGAAAACAAGAGATATCACACCGATAGCAAAAAAGCATTTTATGACAGAAAAAAATTATTTAAGAGAAAACATTTTCCTTCCGACAGCAAAAAAAATCTCAAAATACTTTTTTTAAACTCTCAAATATGTATTTTTTGCTATCAGTGTGAATTTTTTTTCTCTCAAAACGTTTTTTCTTCTCGCTCTGAAAACCTAAGTCTTTGTTCTCGATTCAGTTTTCTGCTCTAGTTTCAGGATTTTTCTCTCGATGTGAAAATAGTGTCATGGGCGGGGCCACGTTGCTATGGGCCAGTCGGGGCGGGGCTACGTTCCTATTGGCCAGTCGGGGCGGGGCTACGTTCCTATTGGCCAGTCGGGGAGGGGCTACGTTCCTATTGGCCAGTTGGGTGAGCACTGTCTTGTCTCGGGAGTCCATCTGAATCACTACACCTCTGTCATCGTCATAGATTGATAACTAGCACTAGATTTTAAAAGAGAGAAATCCTGAGACGAGAACAAAAAACTGAATTGAGAGCAAAGACTTAGCTTTGGAGAGTGAGAAGATAAACACTGAAAGAAAAATGAAAGAAGAGAAACAGCAAGAGGAAAGGATATAAGATAAAATAAGAGGAAAGTCAGAGGAGAGAAGTTAAAAGTAGGTTAAATTAAGGAGAGAAGGGGGAGTAGGAAGAAAAAAACGGAGAGAATAGGAAGACAGGAAGAGGAAAGAGAGAAGCTGCAACAGAAAAGAAAAAGATGAGGGAGGAAGAAGCAAAACAAAGTAGAAGAAGAAAAGAGGACAGGACAAGTAAGTAAGATAAAGAAAGGGAAGAGCAAAGATGAATTAAAGGAGAAGAGGGACAAGATGAGGAGCGATTAAAAAAAGAGAAAGTGAGTCAAGAATAACTGGAAGAAGGTGAAAAAAGAGGAGAAAAGGTAGAAGGAGGAAAGGAAATAAGGAGAGGAGAGAGGGAGATGATGCAGTCAGAGGAACAGAAAGAGGAAAAAAGAGGAGAGAGAGAGAAGATGCAGAACAGAAGAGGTAAACACAGAGAAAGCAAAATGACAAGAAAGAAGAGGAGAGAGTGGTGGGAGATGTGATGGAGAAGCACAGCTGGGGAGGAGGAAAGGAAGAAAAGAGGAAAGGAGGAGTGGAGGAGTGGAGGAGAAGGCTGCTTACATAACGGAGGAGAGAGCTTACATAACGGAGCGACAGCGATCTGCATACAGTCGGGATCAGGCCGTTATATAAAGGCCCGATAAAGAGGAATAGCGTTGTTTACTAAGGCGAGGCGATGTTTACGGAACTCTTAACGGCCGACAGACTCCAGGAATGCTATTGGTTGCCGCTGCTCGCTCTCTTCTCATTGGCTCTTGCAGCCGCCTCTTCTCTCTCTCTGATAACGACTGTCTCTCGCCCTCCAGATGTTCTGGAGGAGCTTCTCTGGAGGAACAAGTGTTTACCCTCTCACCTCTGTGTGTGTGTGTGTGTATGTGTGTGTGTCTGGGTGTGTGTAAGTGTCTGGATGTGTGTTTGTGTGTTGTATGTTTGTGTTGTGTTGTGTGTGGGGGGGTGTGTGTGTGAGTGTGGATACGTTGTGTTTGTGTGTGTGTAAGTGTCTGGGTGGTGTGTTGTGCGTGTGTAGTTTGTGTGTGGTGTGTGTGTGTGTTGTGTGTGTGTTGTGTGTGTGGTGTGGGTGCGTAAGTGTCTGGGTGTGTGTTTGTGTGATGAATGTTTGTGTTGTGGTGGTGTGTGTGTGTGTCTGGGTGTTTGTGTGTGCGTAGGTCTGAGTGTGTGTGTGTATTTGTGTGTGTGTATGTTGTGGTGTGTGTGTGTGTGTGTGTGTGTGGTGTTGGTGTGTGTTTGTGTGTGTGTGTTGTGTGCGTAAGTGTCTGGTGTGTGTTTGTGTGGTGTGTGTTGGTTTGTGTGGTGGTGGGGCGTGCGTGTCTGGGTGTGTGCTGGGTGGTGTAGTGTCTTGGATGTGTGTTTGTGTGTTTGTTGTTTGTGTTGTGTGTGTGTGTGTGTGTGTGTGAGTGTGGGTGTGGTTTGTGTGTGCGTAAGTGTCTGGTGTGTGTTTGTGCGTGTGTATGTTTTGTATGTGTGTGTTGTTGTGTGTGTGTGTGTGGTGTGTGTGTTTTGTGTGTGCGTGGAGGTGTGTGTTTGAGTCTCTTTTTTTTAACCCCCTTAGGTCCCTAATGCTGCTATACGGGAAAGCCTAGTCTCTTTTTCTCTTTGGGGGGGGCCAATTTCCTTGGCAGCAAGCAAAAAAGAGGAAAACCCTTTTCCCCTTTAACCCAAAAGGACAAGTTCCAATCGCCCTCACTTTCATTTTTTCAAAAGGCGGGGAAACACCCGGCTCGGGGTTTTACCCCTACCCTTTTAGTCAAAGGGGACATGGCGGGCGGAAAAAACTCAATTATTTTAAAAACTCATAAAGTGAACGTTCATCCCTTTTGGGACCTTAACCTGGATCGGGAAATCCATGGAGCGGGGCTAAAACTGGGATTACGGCCCACGCGTAGCCTAGAGCTTGATTAGAAAAGCCAGAACTACTTCAAAACAATAAAACCTCCCTCCATTTAAAAGAAAGTCAAAACCCACCCAGACTCCTTTAATGGAGGGAAGGCAAAAAAAAGGAACCAAAGCACCCCAAAAGTCTAAAGGTTTTCACACCAAAAACCCTGCATTCATTTCCAACAGACAAGAAAATCCTGATCCTTTTTCAGGGAAAACCTGGTTTTTTGTTTTTGGTGTGTCTCCCCTCTCCCGCCTCCTCCCCTCCCGCGTAAACTGAATGTAATAAATCTGGAAAACCACATTCCGAGAGGAAAGAGAGAGAAAAAAAAAACAAGAAAAAAGACGGATTTGAGACCAGCTCCCTTTCTCGTCAAAGACAACAAAAAACCCTCCCACACCTCGACTAACTAAATGATAAAGGGGAAACGCTGGGGACGCTCAAAGGGGGGCGGGGGGGGGGGGGGGGGGGGGGGGGGGGGTTTTGGGGTTCACTCCGGGTGAAAGGTGATTGGGGGTTTTTTCGGGGAAACGTGTTTAAAACCCAAACATAAAAGGGGCCCAAAAAAAGAAACCTTTCCCTGCAGTTTAACCCTGGGGGTGTCTTCATGTCCGGACCCTCTCGTGTCCCTCGGTAAAACTGACCCTCCTTCTCGGGGTTTTAAAAAAAAATTCTGAAATAACATTTTACTTAAAAATCTATTAAAGATTTTTTTTTTTTTATCTCATTTCCAACCGTAGATAACTCTATGTTTGGGGAAATGCTCATCCTACTAGACCCATTAAACATGGAAGGGGGTTTTTTTGGGTCATAAGGTTTAATTCTGTTAAAATCCACTAGGGAAAAAACTAAGTGCCCATATCCAAATTTTTTGATCGAGTCGGAAACATGTTTATCACGGGTTTAAAGGGAAAAGGGTTATTTCAGTAAAAACCATAAACTTGGACCTTTTTTCCCCTTCTTTAAAAGGTGAATGGGTCAATTTGACCCATTACCACACAAGGGTTCCCACTTATACTTTTACTACTTTTTAAAACCGAAATATCCTGCGTACTTTTCCATTCTGTACATTTTCTACATTTTCTATTTATTCTGCTTTTATAAACGCAATTTCCCTGTCCTGCCTATGCCCCACCGCCTAACTGGAACTGGCCCTTGTGAGGTCAAAGGGGCAAGGGTTTCCTCCCTTTTCTCTGCTTTTCCCCCAAAAATTTTGGCCCCCCCTGAGAGAAAGAGACTCATGGTTTTAACAAACAAGTGAGTTTTTGGTCAAGGGGGGCCCCCCCCCAGCCTCCCCAGATCCATATTAGGGGGCCACTAAGGTCTATAAAAAAGACTTCAGATACAGTATAGGACCCTAAGGTCTTTTAAAAAACTCAATACGTATTGGGGCCACTAGGCTAATAAAAGGGACTTAAGATACAGTATTAGGGGCCACAAGGTCTTTAAAAAACATCTTCCAGATTGGGGGCCATAAGGGCTATTTAAAGAGATTCCTACAGATTGGGCCCCTTAAAAAAAAAAAAAAAAAAAAAGTCTAATAAAACTTCAATCAGTATTAGGGCCACTAAGGGCATAAAAAAAAATTTTAATACCTATTTGGGGCCCCGGTCTTATAAAGGGGCTTAAAAACCTTTGGGGCCCATAAAGGGCTATATAAAAGGGGCTTAAGTCGTATTAGGGACCACCAATCATAAAAGGGCTTCATACATATTAGGGGGCCACTAAGGGGCTATTTAAAAAGCCCTTTTGATACATTAGGGCCATTTTGGTCTTTAAAAAACTTCAATCCCGTATTGGGGGCCCTAAGGTCTATATAAAGGGGAAATTCAATCAGTATTAGGGCCCTAAAGGGCTTAAAAAGAACTTCAGTACAGTTTAGGGGCCCCTAAGGGCTATAAAGAACCTCGATACTTAAAGGGGCCCTAAGGTCTAAAAAAACTTTAGATCGTATTTGGGACCACTAAGGTCTTAAAGAACTTCAGTACGTATTGGGGCCCTAAGTCTTTAAAGACTTTAGAAAGTTAGGGCCACTGGTCTATTTAAAAAGACTTTAATCCTTTTTGGGACCCTAAGGTCTATTAAAAGGAAAAACCCAAAAAATAAGTATTAGGGACCACTAGGTCTATAAAGCTCCAAGTAGCTCAGACCCTTTAAAATACAATGCCCCCGATCGGGGCTGGGCTCTAACCCCCCACCTTTTTTTTAAATTGAAAAAAAACTAATTTCCCTATGAAAGCGCCCCATCATACCAAATTCAAAACTTTAACGTTATTACCATTGACTTTTATTTTAAAAAATAAGCAAACCTTACAAAATATTTAAATCACAGAAAAACAATGGATAAATATCCACCTTTTTTTTACATGGCTTTTTCACGGGTAATCTTTGGCTTTTGGGTTCTATTTGCTGACTTCTCCCCCTTCCAATCTCCACCCCCTCCTCCTCCCCCCTCCCCCTGAGTTTTCATTTTTTCCCCCTCCATCTCTCTGTATCCCTCCATCTCCGCTTCGCAAAAAACGGGGCTCGGGGGCTCTGCTCTCTGACTTTTTCCCCTCTCCATTTTTCCCCCCCCGGGTGTTTCTTACTTTTCCTGTCTCACTAAATAAATTAAGTCCTAATCCCCCTTTTCTCTCTCTCCTCCTTTTCTCCTCTCTTTTTTCTCTCTCTCTCTGTCTCCGTCTGTCTTTGGATGTGTCCGCCCTTTGAAATTCTTTTTCTTTATCTTTTTGCTTCCCCTTTATAAACCCTCAGGGGCGGTTTTTTTTTTTTTTCAGCTGGAATTAAAACGACTTTGACTTTGTTTTTTTTTTCGTCAAAGGGGTTTTTGAACCCGGCGGCAAGTTAGCTCAAATTAATTCAATTAAAAAGATTAGAAAACAGCACGCTGGGGTTTCTCTTCCCCGCTTCTGTTCTGTGCAATTTATTTACAGAAAAAGCTGTCAAGGGGAAATCAAAACCCCGGGCTCCTAAACTTGAAAGATCATTCGCTTTTCCTATTACTTTGCAAAAAAAAACACCCCAAAAAAACCCTTTAACACACACTCAGGGACAATGACCCATTCCCCCCCCCTACATGTCTTTTTTTTCTAGCAGGGGAGAGAGAGAGTGGGGACGGGGGAAAAAAAAAAGAAGAAAGGAGAGAGAGAGAGCGAGAGAAAAAAAAAAAAAAGAGAGAGAGAGGAGAAAGGGAAGAGAGGGGAAAAAAGAAGAGGGGGAAAGGGAGAGAAAAAGAAAAGAGGGGGAGAAAGAGAAAAAAGAAGACGGAGAGAAAGAGAGAGAAAGGGGAGGAGAGAGAAGAAAGAGAGAGAAAAGAAGAGAGAGAGAAAAAGAGGGAAAAAGAGAGAAAGAAGAGAAGGGGAAGGAGAGAGAGAGAAAAGACAGAGAAGAGAGAAAAGGAGAGAGAAAGGAAAAAGAGAGAGGGTAAAATTTATAGGGGGATCAAAACTGAAGGGGAAAAAACCCAAGGGAAAAACCGGGTTGAAAGTTTTTTTTTAAAAAAAAACCCCTGTACGAAAAGGGACGTAAAAAAACACGCTTTTAAAAATTGTTTTGTTTTGTATTTGGCCCCGTGTAAATACAAAAAAAATTTACTGTAATGGAAGTCCCTTTAGGGAAAACCCCCTTCATTTCCCATTTCCCCGTGAAAAAAATTCACAGGGAAATTGGGCCTGGAAAAATTGTTCCCATACGAAAATTTTTTAATTTTTTTAAAAAAATTTTTTTTACAGTGAAAGCTATTAGAACAAAAAAAGGGGGGCCCAATGAAAAAAAAAGCCCTCAGTAAGTAAAATTAGTGAGTTTTTTTGGTTTAAGTACAGGTTACTTAGAAAAGGGTTTTTGGGTTACTTCCCCCCCCACGGGGTGGATGTTATTTTTTTCCCCGCTCTGATAAACCGGGGGTTAAAACATTGGGAAAGGATTTTTTGGGGGGCCCCCCGGGCTAGCGGAGTTGGTAGAGGGGGCGCCCAAAAGGTAAGTTTACCCCCCTCGACCCTGGGCCCCAAGGGTTCGACCCCCCCCCCCTGGGGCCCCAAAAAGCGATAAAAAAAACTTTTTTTTGTTTGGTGACTAAAAAGTTTTCCTTTTCTTTTTTCCCCCTTTTTTCCCCCCTCCCCACCCCCCCCCCGAAAAACCTTTAACCCTTTTGCTTTGGCCCCCGGGGGGCCCCGGGTTGACCCTTTTCCCGAAGTTTTTTTTATATAAAAATATGTTTCCTTTTTAAACCCAAAATTTGGACCAAAAATTTAACATGGGGGGTTTTTCCCTTTTTTTTTTTAGGGTTTTAAAAAAAAAACCCCCGTATCCGGCAAAATTTTTTGACATCTACCCATCTGTGATCCACTAAAACACCTCTGTCTTACTTTTGCCCCAAAATAATTCATCTTTTTCCCCGGGTTTTTTTTAAAATTCCCTAAAAAGGGAATGTACATTTAAATAAAAATGGGTGTATTAAACCTTTTTTTTTCCCCAAAGAAAAAAAAGTAAAACCTTTTTTAAAAGCCTTTTTTTTAAAAAAAAAAAAAGAAAAAAAAACGGGAAAAAAAGTTACAAAAAAAATCAAAAAAAAATGAAAAACCCTGGGAAAAAGGGCCCAAAAAAAAAAAAAAAAATTAAAATTTTAAACGGGGAAAGGACTTTTTAAAAGGTTAACGGGAAAGAAAACCACGGGGGGTTAAGACTCCTTTCGGGAATCCCCGCTGCTTTTTTTTCCCCCCACCCAATCCCCCCGGAGCACCTGGCATGGGAACGGGGTGAACGCTTTAATGTCACTACATTATGTCCAAGTCTTTAATAAAGTACAAAGTCCCTTTGGGGGTTTTTTTTCCTTTTTCATTTTTCCCTTTTTTTACTTCCCCTCCCCCCACCCTCAAGGGGAAAACCGCTGCTTTTCTTTCTCTGCTACTTTCTTTTCTGAACCATCATTTTACTTTAAAAAATTTTAATTATGTATATTTCTAAAATGGGGGGGGACTTTTTTTTCCCCGACAAGTACCTGAAACCGGTGTGTGAAATTATAACAAATTAAACCCTGCAAAAAAGGGACTTTAAAAACCACACCTGTTTAATTTTGGTTTTTTTTTCCCCCCCTTTTTCCCCATTACCCCCCAAACTTGTTGTTAAAAAATTTCCCTTACTTTTTTTAAAAAATTTATAGGGGAACAAAATACAGAAAATTGTAAATCTTTAAAAATTAAATTATGGCAGAAAAAACCGGATTAGCAGTACGGGTAAAGCTAAAATAGTACTAAAAAGTATTAAATAAAATACTAGGGAAAAGGTACTGTTTTTTTTTCGTATCGGGAAGTGGCCCCTACGGAAAGATGATCCCCAGAATAAAAAAGTTGTAAGTTCATATCCGTACAGGTACAAACCCCAGATAAGACCCAATACGCATTAATAAAACCCAATCCCTTTTTATCTACATTTTTAGATTACTTTTTAAGCTTTTCCCAATTTTTGGGTATTCCCAAGTTGTATATTCAAATATTTGTTCTTGTATTTCATCCTATTGTATGTATGTATATTGTATCCTAGTATTTCATCTATATGTATATTATGTGCTGTGTGACTGATTTTGCTTCTGTAACACTCTAATATCCCATTTTATTCAGATCAATATCTATCTATCTATCTACCCTATCTATCTATCTATCTATCTATCTATCTATCTATCTATCTATCCTATCTATCTATCTATCTATCTATCTATCATAAATGATGATACAGTATTAAATAAACACTGCAAATGGTTCTACAGTAATAGGATAACTACTGTAAATTAATATACAATAATGGTACTGTACGTAGTTTTCCAGTAACATACTGGCATCCTGCTGCCAGTAAGTTACTGTAAAATCTAAAATAGTCTAGTCTTTACAGTGTACTTTTACTTTTTATCCTCCTGTATCCGGGAAAAGTATCAGGACAGTTGTACTAATACCACACCGTCAGAATACTGTGTTACAAGTAAGAGTCCTGCATTGGATACGTTACATAAGTAAAAGTATGTAAGTAGCATCGGGTAAATGTACTTAAAGTATTAAAATAAAAGGAGGAGGAGGAGGAGGAGGAAGTGACCACCAGGTGTCACTGTGGCGCCGTGTGGGGCCTCGCTGCTCGGTACCAGGCCCGGAGAATACAAGCCCGCTGGATGACGCCCTGGGGCCCCCTCTCTCTCTGTCATCCTCTCTCTCTCCCTCCTCCTCTCTCATCCTCCCTCCTTCCCTCTCTCTCTCTCCATCTCATCCTCCTCCATCTCTCTTTCTTTCCTCCTCTCTCATCCTCCCTTCCTCTCTCTGCCTCCCCCCTCTCTCTCCATCTCATCCTCCTCCATCTCTCTCTCCCTCCTCCTCTCTCATCCTCCCTCCTTCCCTACCTTTCTCCATCTCTCTCTCCTCCTCCATCTCTCTTTCCCTTTCCTCCTCCCTCATCCTCCCCTCTCCCGCCCCCCCCTCTCTCTCCATCTCATCCCCTCCATCTCTCCTCTCCCTCCTCCTCTCTCATCCTCCTTCTCCTTCCCTCTTCTCTTTCTCCCTCTCTCTCATCCTCCTCCTCCTTTCCTCTTTCCTCCCTCTCTCTCCTCCCCTCTCTCTGCCTCCCCCCTCTCTCTCCATCTCATCCTCCTCCATCTCTCTCTCCCTCCTCCTCTCTCATCCTCCCTCCTTCCCTCTCTCTCTCCATCTCTCTCATCCTCCTCCATCTCTCTTTCTTTCCTCCTCTCTCATCCTCCCTCTCTCTGCCTCCCCCCTCTCTCTCCATCTCATCCTCCTCCATCTCTCTCTCCTCCTCTTCCCTCTCTCTCTCTCCTCTCTCTCATCCTCCTCCATCTCTCTTTCCTTCCTCCTCTCTCATCTCCCTCCCTCTTTTCTGCCTCCCCCCTCTCTCCTCCATCTCATCCTCCTCCTTCCCTCTCTCTCTCCATCTCTCTCATCCTCCTCCCTCTCTCCTGTCATTCTCTCTCTCTGCCTCCCTCCTCTCTCTCCATCTCTTCCTCCTCTGTCTCGCTTACCTCTCTCACTCCCCTCCCTCTCCCCCTTCCCCCCCCCCCCCCTCTCCATCTCTCCCTCCTTCTTCATCCTCTCCTCCTCTTCCCTCTTTCCCTCCTTCTCTCTCTCCATCCTCCTCCATATCTCTCCAAACACTCTCTCTCTCCTCTCCCATCCTCCTTCCTATCTCTCCAAACATCTCTCTCCCCTCTCCCATCCTCCTTCCATATCTCTCCA